>NC_056725.1:1673665833-1673965833 GCF_019279795.1 Protopterus annectens
GTCTTTGGTTCTGCAGCTACTGAACTTTTTAAGTCTCTTCAGGAGAAGGAGAAGGCCATTCAGGAATTGAAACACATTTTTGTTTCCCCTGATGATGTTCGTGTTTCACTGTTGCAGTCATTACCTTTGGGTAATCGGCTGGCAGGTTGCCCTCAGTCAGCCTGATTAACAAAGTCTTGGGTCCTGCGTCGGTTCCTGTCCCTTCTTCCATGACGTCAGGTTTTCAGGGGTGTAAAACATGGAGCCGACGCCATTTTCATCAGTCTGTCTTGCCGCGTGGTGCCCGAAGCAGAAGTAATTCGCAGGTGCTGGTCAGCCGACTCCTGAAATTTTCGTTTTCGAGTTTCAGAACCAAAGTCTTCAACCTAAAGCTAAGTACCCCATTGGGGAAATTTTTTCTTGCTCCTTACCGATGTCAGTAAAAGTTAATAATTGTATTACTTGTGGGAAGCAAATACCTCATAAGGATTTTCATTTGTACTGTATTCCTTGCCTAGGCCCTGACCACAACGTGCCTTGCTGTCGGTTTTGTGCTAAATTTAATCAACGCACTATTAAGCGTCAGTATATTTTTGCGTCAAAATATTTTGGCTCAAGATGTCCTTCAAGGATGCATCTGCAGTCATCACATATGAGTTGTCCTGCCTCAGGCAGCCCTTTGGTCGGCCGGATTCCAAAGTCTGGGTCTGGCTTCGGCTGATGTCGCCCTTTCCCCGACGTCACAACGCCTGGGGTATAAAAGCGTCAGCCGACGCCATCTTCCTCAGTCTTTCTTGCCGCGTGGTGCCCGAAGCAGAAGCAGTTCGCAATAGTTTTGCTTACAACATGCCGTCGGAAACCCCGACATCACATTTAATTAAGAAACGGAAAGACAAGGACCGACACACGCGGGCCGCAGTTTCGGCTGAAACCACGGCTAGGCCTACCGCGAGTGTCTCGGTCTCGGCTGATACATAGTCCTTGGAACTTCCGTACCCTGAAATAATACAACCGACAGCCTCGGCCCCGGAGGCTCCTACCGAGTTGGTTACAGATTTGCCTTCCGAAACTGGTGTATTGGCAGGACCTGCAACTGCTGCACAAGGACAAACTCAATGACTTTGCTTTGACTCCGCCAACCAGGGCTCAATTAGAAGCACCTTTGGGCAGAAAGCTTTCTTTATTCTCAAGAAATTGGCACAACATTGCAAGAGACAAATGGACACTCCAAATAATAGACAACGGATACAGGTTCCATTTCCACACATTGCCAAAAAGAAAAGGCATGCCAGGTCTGCCACCAAATCAAAGGGCAGAGGCTTTGAAACAAATCTCAAACTTACTACAAATGAAAGCCATAGAAAAAGTTCCTATTTCAGAACAAGGCCAAGGATTTTACTCCAGGCTATTCCTTGTTCCAAGAAAAGAGCATCAATGGAGACCAATTCTCGACTTGTCCGCACTGAATACTTATCTCATTGTGCCAAAATTCAAAATGCTGACTCTACAGCAACTCCTTCCCATGCTGGGCAAGGGGTCTTGGCTGGTTACTCTAGACCTCAAGGAGGCATACCTGCATGTCCCTATCAGACAAAGTTGCAGAAGATACCTCAGATTTCTTGCAGGGTCAGAGCATTATCAATTCTCAGCATTGCCCTTTGGCTTATCTACTGCGCCCAGAGTATTCATGAAATGCCTGGCATCAGTAATAGCTCATTGCAGGCTTCAGGGAATTCAAATCTACCCATATCTGGACGACTGCCTTATACAAGCGGACAACCAACAAACTTTGATAAAGGACTTAAATTATGCCATCAATCTTCTACAGGCCTTGGGATAGACAGTCAACATGCACAAATCAAGACTTGTTCCATCCCAAAGAATAACCTTTCTGGGTGCGGATCTAGATACAACCACCCAAATGGCTTATCTCACAGAAGAAAAACAAAGTCAACTACTGGATTACTTCAAGAATCTGACAAGACAAACTCAGCTGACTGCAAGGAAAATCCTGCAGGCCCTGGGTTACATGGCATCCTGCATTCTTTTGATTCCACAAGCAAGGCTACATATGAGAAAGCTACAGTGGTACCTAAGGAGTTTATGGACTCAGCACAGTCACACTTTGGAAACTTTAATCCCACTCATTCCATGCCTTCACAAGGAATTTCTGTGGTGGGCTCAGGCCAGCCAGTCCAACAGAGGGTTGCCCTTCACAAAGCCAAAAATCTCCCAAACTATTACAACAGACGCTTCAGACCTAGGTTGGGGAGCACACATGGAGGGCAGAGGTATCCAAGGGCAGTGGTCACGAAAGGAGCTACGCATGCACATAAATCAAAAAGAAATGCTAGCAGTGATACATGCAATCGAGGCCTTCAAACTCTTTCTGCATCAAGGCCATCTACTAATAAGGACAGACAACACCACAGTTATGTGGTACATAAACAAGCAAGGAGGTACCCATTCTTACCCTCTGTGCAGACTGGCAATGAATCTATGGGATCTTTCCTTGAAACTCAATATACAGCTACAAGCTCAGTTTGTGCCAGGGAAGGACAATACACTGGCGGACAGCTTAAGCAGAAATATCATGGATGCACACGAATGGATGCTGCACCCAGACATTTTCCAACAGATAACACAATCTTGGGGGAGCCCGGACATAGATCTATTTGCATCCCCCCACAATCATCAACTGAAGAAATTCTGCTCAAGGGCATACCACCCACAAGCAACTATTTCACAGGGCCCTAAAGGGGTTGCAGCTGTTACTACTAAGAACCCACTCCCCTCTGCAAAGGAGTCCAGGGCATTAGAGAGATGGGGTAAAAAAGTGTATACTTCTGCCACTCTTGCTATGAGGGCATTAAATTGTCAATTTCACATGATACAGTATCAAGAGTATTTGTTAGAAGAAATGCATAAGAAATTGTTTTCTTCTGAACCCCTGGACCATAAATCCCTTCAGGATCTGGTACATAACTCCCAGCAGGTTAGCAACCACTTCTTACAGTGTGGATGTCCTTCATGGATGCATCTGCAGTCATAACAACTGGGTTGTCCTGTCGTCAGGCAGCCCTTCAGTCGGCCGGATTCCAAAGTACGGGTCCGGCTTCGGCTGATGTCGCACTTCACCCGACGTCATCTCTGTTGGTCTTCGGGTATAAAGGCATCAGCCGACGCCATTTTCCTCAGTCTTTCTTGCCGCGTACCGAAGCAGAAGCTGTTCGCAAGTGCCGGTCGGTCGGATCCAGAGATTACTTCACGAATACTACCGAAGACTTCTAAAGCTAAGTACCCCGTTGGGGACTCTTTCTTGCCTCAGCCGATGTCAGAAAAAGTTAATAATTGTTTAACCTGTGGGAAACAAATACCTCATAAAGATTTCCACTCTTATTGTCTGCCTTGTTTAGGCCCAGCCCACGACGTAGCAGCCTGTTCGGCCTGTGCTTCTTTCAACCGACGAACGCTTAGGCGTCGGTCGGAGTTTGCAGAACAGTTTTTTGGTTCATGTAGGTCAGCAATAACAGGTGTTGTCATACGCAGGCATGCTTGGCTGAAGGAACAATCTCTGCCAGAACATATTAAAGCTAAGCTTTTGGATGCTCCACTTGGAAAGCAAAAGTTGTTTGGTTCCACTGCTCAAGACGTCCTAAAGAAATTTGAGGAAAAGGCAAAATCTGTACAAACAGTTAAGGATTTACTTCAAGTCCAACCACCTAGATTCAGCAGAAACTGGCCTTCCAAGAATTGGTCCTTTCCGGACACAGAAAGATTTCAAAGGGGGTGGAAAGTGGACGCCCTCTCTTTCAGCTGGAGAAATCTGACTGTATGCATTTCCTCCTATTCCATTAATGACCAAGGTGTTACTGAAGATTAGGGCAGAGCAGCCAAAAGTGATCCTGATAGCTCCGGACTGGCCAAGACAGCACTGGTACCCACTGCTAAGGAGCATGTCACGTACGAAGCCATGGCCCCTTCCTCTATGGCCACTTCTACTGACACAGCACAGATACAAAACTCTACATTCCAACCTGAAAACATTGCAACTAACAGCGTGGAGAATACCTTGACTCCTCCTCAGGATAAGCTATCCCAGAGAGTGAAGAATATTATTCTGGAAGCTCGCCGCCCTTCCACAAGGAAGGCATACTCAGCAAAATGGAAAAGATTTCTCATCTGGAACACCACAAAGGGCCTAGATGCGACAATGATGAACATGGGGCATATCCTGGAATATTTGGCAGAAATGTTCCACAATGGGACTGTCTTACTCTTCTATTAAGATTCATGCTTCAGCAATTTCAGCAGAGTACAATACTGATCTTCCAGTCTTTTCTCATCCTCTCCTAAGACAGTTTCTAAGAGGAATCAAAAACATCAAACCTCCTAGGAAACCACGTCTACCTGCTTGGGACCTTAACTACGTGTTGGAAAAACTAACACTGCCTCCATTTGAACCAGCAGCATCTGCAGATCTACAGTACCTCTCATGGAAGACTGCTTTCCTTCTGGCAATAACCTCAGCTAGAAGGGTTTCGGAATTGCAGGCCCTGATGGCAGTTCAGCCATTTATTATTTTTCACCAGGACAGAGTTTCATTAAGAACTAATCCTACTTTTATGCCAAAGGTGGTATCCAGGGTTTCATTGAATCAAGCCATTCACTTGCCTACCTTCTTCCCAAATCCACAAAACAAAGGGGAGAAACTGCTGCACACCCTGGACATTCACAGACAGTTGCTACTACTTGGACAGAACTAAAGGTTTCAGAAAAACTGACCAGCTGCTGGTAGCATATGCTGCTGGTACTCAAGGAAAAGCAATTTCCAAACAGACAATTTCAAAATGGATAGGAAATTGCATCCGCTTTTGTTACTCATTTCATGGAAAGACTGTACCAGCTAACATTAGACCTCATTCTACGAGAGCCACAGCCACCTCCACAGCCTTCTTAAGAGGGGTGGCTACAAAAGACATTTTAGATGCTGCCACATGGAGCTCCGTGCATACATTTGCCAAGCATTACAATTTACCTTTATATTCCGGATCCAGAGCAGGCTTTGCTGCGGTTGTCCTGCAGGGTATTTTAGCTACACCTTCCTTTTCCTAGTACCTCCACCCCCAGATTGGCTATGGTATTCTACCCATATGTGATGACTGCAGATGCATCCTTGAAGGACATAGTACAGTTTTGTACCTACCATAAATGTAGATGTCCGATAGGTATGCATCTGCAGTCAGGTTTACCCTCCCTCCTTCCCCTCTGTGGTATTCCTAGGGTACTTACCTCTCTATTAGCTAGCTGGGGGATCTATTATGGTGTGTTTGTTTTTACATATATAAATATATATATATATATATATATATATATATATATATATATATATATATATATATATATATAGATATAGATATAGATATATATTTTTGCATTTTTCCAAATTTAGCCTTCCTAGAGGGCACCTGGCATCTGGGGCAAGAAAACAAAAGGAAGACCACTCGCTCAGCCTTCGACACCAGTACAAATCAGAAATTATTTAGAAGCAGAGATAGTTTGAAAATACTCTTTCTTAAGACTTTCGCCCAAAAAAGCGCAAAACCAGCAAATGAATGATCAGGACTGGAACAAATCTTCTTTATTCAAACATAAAGTAAATCCAAGCGCTTTCGCCTGAGAATCTCAGGCTTTTTCCAAAAAAAAAAGAAAAAGCCTGAGATTCTCAGGCGAAAGCGCTTGGATTTACTTTATGTTTGAAAAAAGAAGATTTGTTCCAGTCCTGATCATTCATTTGCTGGTTTTATGCTTTTTTGGGCGAAAGTCTTAAGAAGGAGTATTTTCAAACTATCTCTGCTTCTAAATAATTTCTGATTTGTACTGGTGTCGAAGGCTGAGCGAGTGGTCTTCCTTTTGTTTTCTAGTTTTGGTGCTGTTTTAGTTTTTTATCTGGGGCAAGAAAAACTGAGGAAGATGGCGTCGGCTGACACTTTTCGTCGGGGAAAGGGCGGCATCAGCCGACGCCGGACCCAGACTTTGAAATCCGGCCGACCAAAGGGCTGCCTGAGGCAGGACAACCCATATGTGATGACTGCAGATGCATACCTATCGAACATCTGCATTTATGGTAGGTACAAAACTGTACTATTTAACTATCCAGAAATGTCGTCTGTTAGCAGTCAGACTACCGGAATGCACAAAAAACGCAAAGAAAAAGACAGAGACAGACCGTCGAGGTCCAAAACCAACGATGAAGCTTCTCCTAAGCCAGTCGCCGGTTCACCTGTACTCAGTGAGGCGCTTTCGCAGCCCCTAATACCCACTACTTTTGATTCACAGGCCTCTACTGAGATCCATTCGGAGTCCGGTATGCTGCCAGACACGCTAAGTATTGAACCCGCGGATGTCTCTATCTTAGATGGGTTTGGAGCCGCTGAGCAGGCACCAGCTTCTGAGGGTGTTTTCAGGCCTAAAGATTTGTATACTAAACTGACAGCATCTTCAAAACCTAGGCCATAATCAACTTCTGTGTCTACAAAAACAACGCTTGGGCCATGTACACAGTCCCCTATGCCTAAAAAACAAATTATCAAAATGGCTGAGGATTTAATTACCTTGATCAGGGGTTCCCATCCCCCTCCTGCTAAGAGGCCTAGGCAAGGCACTGACTATGAATCATCAGATCAGGTTTCTATTTCTTCTGATTCCTCTTCTGATCAGGAGTTATCTGCTCCACCTTATGAGGACTCAGATCCAGAAGATGCAATCCCTTCTGCTTCTCCTCCTGAGGATTTTTCTTTTGGAGAAACTTTGCATACCTTAAGGGAACACTTTCACTGGGAGAGTCAGGACTTCTCAGAATCCAAAAAGAGGCTTAGGGATTTCCTCCTCCTACCTCAGCATAGGCCTTTGGCTATGCCTACTGTTCTAGACATTGTTGTTGATGTTTTCTCAGAATCCAGCATGGCTCCTGATTCCCTGCCTCCAGCTCCTAGTAAGCCAGACAGATATTACAGGGTTCCTGACTCCCACAAATTCCTTTTTAAAAACCCTACAGCTGACCCAGAAACCATTTATCAGGGTCCCAAGGGCGTTAAGGCTTCTACTGCTAAAAATCCTACCCCTTCTGATAGAGACTACAGAGCGCTAGATAGATGGGGTAAGAAGGTTTACACGTCTGCAACCTTGGCAATTAGAGCTTTAAGCTGTCAATTTCATATGCTTAAATATCAGCAGCATGTCATGTGCTTAATTAAACAGAAAATAATTTTGATTTCTGACTGTGTGGAAAATAGAGTTGCAGGATTTATATCATTCAGCTGAGCAAGTTGGAAAGCATACTTTGCAATGTGTTTTGATTCCTTGGAGGCCTCTTGCAGGGCCGCTGTAACTGGATCTGTGATAAGAATGCATGCTTGGCTCAAGGAGCAAAATCTGCCTGTTCATGTTAAAGCAAAATTGTTGAATGCTCCTTTACAACAGGACAGTCTATTTGGTAATAAGGCAGAAGACGTTTTGAAAAAGATGGAAGATAAAGCTAAATCTGTGCAAACTGTAAAAGATTTCCTACAAGTGCAGCCATGCAGGTTCAGTAGGCACTGGCCTTCTAAGAATTGGTCCTTTCCAGTACACACCAGAGCCACTCAGGTCAAACCCAGACACTTCAAAGGCTCCAGGTTTCAGTCACAAGGAACTTACAGAACAAAACAATGGCGGGCTTCCACCTCCAAATCTGGAAGTAACAAGGCACCTTGCTATGGTAAACAGTCTCATTGACTTTCCTCTGCAATCACCAAGCACTTATCTTTTGGCAGCCCCTTTTGGGGGGGGGGCTGGCACTTCATGCACGAAATTGGCAACTAATTACCCAGGACAAGTGGGTTTTAAATATAGTATCCCAGGGATACAGATTTCATTTCCACACATTTCCAATCCCAAACGGATGGCCAGATCTGCCTCCAAATCAGTGGGTAGAGGCCCAGAAACAAGTTATGTCCCTCATGAATATGGGGGCTATTCAACCTGTACCAGAAAAGGGACAAGGTTTTTATTCAAGACTTTTCCTGGTACCCAGAAAAGACAAATCATGGCATCCAATTCTGGACTTTTGCTTTCTAAATACATTCCTGGACATTCCAAAATTCAAGATGCTGACTCTACAACAGTTACTGCCTATGCTAGGCAAGGATGCCTGGTTGGTAAATCTAGACGTAAAAGAGGCTTACCTGCATATCCCAATCAGGGAATCTTGCAGAAGATACCTCCGCTTCAAAGCAGGCTATTTGCATTACCAGTTCTCTGCACTGCCCTATGGCTTATCTACTGCGCCCAGGGTCTTCACAAAGTGCCTGGCATTAGTAATTGCATTTTGCAGACAAAAAAACATTCAAATTTATCCTTACCTGGACAATTGTCTAATTCAGGCAGAAAACAAGGACACTCTTCTAAAGCATCTGGCGTTTGTAAAAAGGCTTCTAACATGTCTAGGGTACACCATAAACGAAAAGAAACCACAACTGGTACCCTCTCAAATGATTACATTCCTGGCTGCAAGCTTGAATACAACTACCCAGATGACTTGCCTCACATCAGAAAAACAAATTCAATTAATGACTTACTTCAAACAAGTGGCCACAAAAACCCAGCTATCTGCAAGACAAATTCTGCAGACCTTGGGGTTCATGGCTTCCTGCATTCTAATAATTCCATATGCAAGACTGCATATGAGGAAACTTCAGTGGTACCTGAAAAGCTTATGGAGTCAACATTGTCACAGCCTGGAAACAATGATTCCTATCATTCCTTGCCTGCCGCAAGAGTTCCTATGGTGGGCAGAGGCCTGTCACCAAAACAAGGGACTGCCATTCATTCCACCCCCTGCCCACCCAAACCCTGACTACAGACCCATCAGATTATGCTTGGGGGGAGCACATCTGGCAGGGAGATGCATTCAGGGCTAATGGAGCCCAAATCAAATGCACCTATACATCCATCAGAAAGAGATGCTAGCTGTACAGAATGCTCTGACAGCCTTCAAGGACTATCTTCATCCAGGACAACTACTGATAAAGACAGACAACACCACAGTCATGTGGTACATAAACAAACAGGGGGGTACCATTCCTACCCCCCTTTGCAGACTAGCCATGGCCTTGTGGAACACGGCCTTGACTTACCAAATTACATCTACAAGCTCAGTTCCTGCCAGGAAAGCAAAATACTCTGGCAGATGAACTAAGCAGAAATCTTATGGACCCACACGAATGGAAACTGGATCCACAAATCTTCCGCATGTTGTCACACAAATGGGGGAGCCCAGACATAGATCTTTTTGCCTCACCCCAAAACTATCAGTTGGACAAATTCTGCACAAGAATTCATCACAAAAAAGCTTGGAAGGTGGATGCTCTATCCTTCAGCTGGAAAAACCTATCAGTCTGTGCCTTCCCCCCTTTGCCTCTGCTGTCCAAGGTCTTGTTAAAAGTCAGACAAGAAAAACCAAAAATTATTCTGATTGCTCCAGACTGGCCTCGCTAACACTGGTACCCGCTCCTACGCAATATGTCATGCCTTCCTCCGTGGTACCTGTCTCAGACACCTTATCTACTGTCTCAGCAGAACTATCAAATTCTACACACTCTGCTCCAAACTCTGAATCTTGCAGCATGGCTAATCAACTAATTTCACCAGTTACATCTCTCAGCAAACCTGTGATGGATGTCATTTTGGAGGCTAGAAGGCCTAGTACTAGAAAATCTTATGCTGATAAATGGAAAATATTCTGTGCCCGGAACCAAGCACAAGGAATAAGCACAGCAATGCCCAGTATTCCTCAGATTCTGCAATGTTTAACTGAGATGCTTCACAAGGGCCTATCTTTTTCTTCCATAAAAATCCATGACTCTGCCATTTCAGCTCATTACAACACAGAGCCTCCCCTGTTTTCTCATCCCCTGCTAAAGCAGTAGCTCAGAGGGGCCAAAAATTTAAGACCTCCCAGGAGAGCACCAACTCCTGCATGGGACCTCAATGTTGTGTTGGAAAAACTCACCCTGCCTCTTTTTGAACCAGCTGCTACTGCAGACATAACATTTCTCTCTTGGAAGACAGCTTTTCTTTTAGCAGTCACTTCTGCTAGAAGGATCTCAGAACTACAGGCCCTCATGGCAGTGGAGCCTTTTATTATCTTTTACTCGGACATGGTGGCTCTCAGGATCAATCCATCCTTTATGCATAAAGTGGTATCTAGTGTGGCTCTTAATCAGACCATTCATCTGCCAACCTTTTTCCCAAATCCACAGAACAAGGGTGAGCAGATTTTGCATTCATTGGATGTACACAGACAACTAAGATTCGACTTAAACAGGACAAAATCTCTAAGAAAATCTGAACAATTACTGGTGGCATTTGCTGCAGGGGCAGAGGGAAAGGCTATTTCAAAGCAGACTATTTCAAAATGGATAAGCCATTGTATTCGTTTCTGCTACATGCACTATGGTAAACCTGTCAACAGCCCAAGGGGAACAGATCCCATTCCACCAGGGCTGCATCTACTTCTGCAGCCTTTCTCAGAGGGGTTCCTACCAGAGACATTCTAGAAGCTGCTACATGGAGCTCAGTTCATACGTTCACCAAACATTACCATTTATCTCTCTTCTCTAAATCCAGAGCAGGCTTTGCCACTGCTGTTCTGCAGGGCCTTATAGCTGCTCCTAATGCTGTATAATTCCATCCTCCCAACCATAGCTTTGGGATTCTACCCAAATGTAATGACTGCAACACGAAGAACATAGTACAGGTTTGTGCACTTACCATAAATGTAGATGTTCGAGTGTATTCACTGTTGCAGTCCTGGTTACCCACCCGCCAGCCCCCTGTTTTTCTCTTACTATACCCCTTCTTTCCTTTACTATACTCAGAAGCCTTTTTGGTGTATTTGCTTTTATTTGGAAGTATATTTTTTGTGTTCTAAATTACATGCATATATATATTTTGCTCCCCATTTGGGGGGTACCTGACATCTGGGGCAAGAGAAACTGATGAAAATGGCATCGGCTGCATGTTTTATACCCCTGACGATCTGACGTCATGGAAGAAGGGCCAGCAACCGACGCAGGACCCAAGACTGTTAATCAGGCCGACTGAAGGCAACCTGCCAGCAGATTACCCAAATGTAATGACTGCAACAGTGAATACACTCGAACATCTACATTTATGGTAATTGTACACAACTGTACTTTTCCAAATTTCAGAGGAATTATTCTTCCAAGACTGCCTTTGTCTGTAGGCAAGCTCTCCTTCTTCCCAAGGGTAAAAAAGGTTCTAGAAGGGCTCCTCCTGCTAAGTCTACTACTCAGATGCCTCCTTTTCCAGACAACCCAGGTTCTCTGTGAATACTTTCTTCCCTCCCTCCTAAGTCAGGTTTCTTTATCTTTTAGCCTTTCCTGTCTCTTCACAATTGGTTAAGGATCACTCAGGATTGTTGGGTTCAGTTCATCATTCATCATGGGCTTTTCATGGTGTAGAAAAATTATTTCCTCCTTTTCTGGGCATTCCTCAACCTCCCCAGGAACAGCTGACCTTTTTTTCCAGATGTGCCCCTGAGTCTTTTGTCTCATGGCTCTATCTAAGCAGCTTCTCCTCCTCAAAGGGGAAGGGGTTTTATTCCAGGATGTTTTTGGTCCCAAGAAAAGAAGGTACTTGGAAGACCCATCCTAGATCTTTTCCATCTCAACACCTTTATGAAAGTTCCTTCTTTTCGAATGCTGTCTCTCCAGACCCTCTTTCCTCTTCTTCCTCAGGCTTTCCTAGTCTCTCTGGATCTCAAGAATGCCTATCTTCACATCCATATTCATCCCTGTTTCAGGAAGCTCTTGCTTTTCTCTGTTTCTTCCTTCCATTTTCATTTTTTGTTTGCCCTTTTGTCTCTCTAATGCCCCAAGGGTCTCCACCAAATGCCTTGCCTTCCACAGGATGAGGGGGAATTCAAATCTTTCCCTGCTTGGACGACCTTCTCATTCAGGCTTCCTCTGTGGGAACTCTACTTCAGCACCTTCACTATGCTATTTGCCTCTTGCAAAGTCTAGGGTTTACAATAAATTTCCAGAAATCCATCCTGACTTCTCAGGATCATGCTTTTCTCACGTGCAGTATCCAGACCATTCCTATGCTGGCTTCCTTGTCACCACCCAAGGCTCTTGCTCTGATTGCCTTTTTTCAGTCCCTACTTCCTCAAGTCTCAGTTACAGTTGGAATTTCTAAGGGCCCTGAGCTTCATGGTTTCCACCATTCCAATGATACCTCTAGACAGACTCCATATGAGAGAGCTTCAGTGGTTCCTGTAGTCAACCTGGCTTCAACATTGTCATCCTTTGGACTTTCTAGTTCCTGTTCTTCCATGTCTCAAGCTAGGTCTTCAGTGGTGGATTCATTCATTATTTCTTAACCCAGGGCTTCTTTTTCAGCCCCCAGTTCCCTCTCAGGAACTGTTTTCAGATGCAGGCTGCTTTTGGCCCTCTGAAGGCCGAGGGCTTTGGTTGGTTTGTCAGAGATCTAACCATGTCAGTATCAAGGAGATTAGAGCACTCCTTGCTCTTCAGGCCTTTCATTCCCTATTTCTTCCAGGGCCTCTAAAGATCTTAACAGGCAATAAAACAGTGATGTGGTACATCAACAAGCAAGAAGGGACACAGATTACCTCCCATGCATACTTGCTCTTCAGGTTTGGGATCTGGCTGTATATCAGGCGACTCTTCAGACTGTTAATATTTCTTCAGAACAGAAACTTGTGGCAGACTGTCTGAGCAGGTCCATAACACAGACTCATGACCGAATGCTTCACAGAGATGTGTTTTTGGACATTGTCCACTAGTGGGGTACTCCTCTGAACAGACAACTTCCTCTCTTTTGTACTAGAGTCCCAAGTCCTCTGGCATGGAAGGTGGATGCCCTGTCTTTCTTTTGGAAGGGGATGTTTCTTTATGCCTTCCCTCCTTTTCCCCTCATACCTAGGTCCTGTTCAAGATAGAACAGAACTCTTCCCAGAATGTTGGTGACTCCGTTTTGGCCCAGATGGCATTGGTTCCCTCTTCTTCACCTAGCCAAGGGCAGCCACCATAAGTTACCTCACAGGATGGACTTATTCACACAAGACAAGGGGTCTCTCTTCCATCCTTAGTTGTCCATTCTTCAACTGACACTGTGGGTGATGGGGTTTTGATCACTTTTAGGCATCTTTTTTTTCCCTGAAGACATGCTTCGAGTTCTGCAGAATGCCAAGAAACCCACTACCAGGAAATCTTAATTTGTCCAAATGGAAGAGATTATCTGTCAGCTGCCTTGCTTGTAACCAGGATCCATTTTCTGTGATGGTTCCTCTGGTCCTTTCTTTGGGTGAATTGCTCCATTCTGGGTTGGCTTACACTTCTGTTAAAGCTCACCTTTCAGCTGTTTCTGCATGTCTGCCTTTGACCCCTCTTTGGTGGATCTATGTTCACCAGTTGAATGGCTGAACATTGAACAGTAAGCATTGAAAGTTAACTCGGCAAACTTTCATTTCGACAGGGTAGGTAACTACTTGTCCAACACTTCCCTGTCTCACACACAGAATGGCTGCAGTCACCACATGGTCATGGAGCTTCTCTTGGGGTCATATGTATGTTGCAAGGTTGTGGATTAGTTTGCAGTCCTCAACAAACTGATGTTGGGTTCCCCTTCCCTGCATGTCTTAATGATGGATGCTACACTAGTAGGTTGAGAAGTTCATCATCGCTGCTGTTGTACAGTTTAGGGAAAGTCCCACAGCCCCTACACACACACTGGCACTTTACTATAACCAGTTAAAGCTGTATGTCATCTGTAGGCTCTGGAGTAATGCTTCTTCATGGTCCTCTCCTGATCTTCTGACAACTACTGCACTCTGCTACCTAAATATGCAAGGGAACATACACTCGTACCCCATATGCACAGAGGTACTGTGGGTTTTGTATTGGTGTACACACTGAGTCTTCACCTTCTCAATAGTTCAAGTCTTTGAAGAGTAAGGTGTGGACACACTGGAGTGACCTGTTTGCAATGTCAAATAACTCATTTTTTTCTGTGTTCAGTTTGGTGTAGCCAAGGCAAGGAGTTATTGGCTGATGTGTTCTCTGTATTGTACAGGAGATTCCTGTATGTCTTCCCATCTTTACTGAGATTCTGCACCTAATCATATAATTCAGGGAAGAAAGAACAAAACATCCAAGTTGTATGTTGATGATCTAGAATTGTATGGTTTTATACTGTTGGTTTCTGTACTGGAAAACTTAATTAAACCACTGAAGTCCCATTGGTTGTTGTGGCATTCACCTGCAGCTTATGGCCTGGTTCGTACTGTAGGCTTTCTGATCCCATCTGAACTTCTGTCAAGGGCCTCAGAGATTCTCAAGCCTGCTAAGAAGCTGTCCATTAGACAGATGTACTCTCTCAAATGGAAAAGGTTCTCCAATTGTGCAGGAAGGTATTGTGTTCCTTGCTAGTCATTCAGTCTGCATGTGCTCCTGTCTTGTGTACATTTATTATTTCTATTTATTCCTTAGCTGTTTTTGCCCTCTGTAACCTTATGGAGTCCCTGACTGTTGCACTTACCGCATCAGGTGATCAAGCACTTTCTTAAAAGGATTGTATAGATCTGCAATCCCCTTCGCAGTTGAACTTCATGATTGGCAGATTTCTTTGATCTTCATATTGATCACTGCTACAGTAGCCTTATCTCTATGGGTTATGTCCTGCCAATAATGAAACAGCCGGCCAACTTCCAAAGCTTCAGGGCATCTTCCAAGTGCCCAAACTGTTAGTCAGCTTGCGATCAGCTGACTAAAAGACAAGTATGGGCACAAAGCTCTTCAGAGCTTTACTGCTGCCATACAGTACACTCCTCTGAGGCTTTCGAGGATCAGCTGTCAGCTTGTTCTTTCCCTAGCTGGACAGGTTTCTCTGCCTAGCGGGAAGAAAGCTTTCCACTTTCTTACTATTTACAGATGTTTTATTATTTTCCTTTTTAGAAAAGTTATTTTAAAGCTAGGAGTATTGTTTTTTAATGAATTGTCTTGAGACTGTAACGTACCTTTCAATGGGGCATTTGTTTTTTTATGTTAGTTTTAAAGTAGTGTAAACTGATAACATATTTTCTGTAGAGAAATTATATTTAATTTTCTGTTGTGGGGCTGCCATAGTGTTTGAAAGTGCTTTTTCCTATCTTTTTGTCTGTCAAAAAAGTAATTTCTGTGGACTGGTAGTTTTACTGACATCTGCTGTCTGTCTTCCCTGGGAAAGAGGTAGCATTTTCAGCTTGACAATGGAACAAATTGTCCATTCCACAATTGGTCCTATTTACAGCCACAGAAAGAAAGTTAAGCAAAGCCACTGTAGTAGGCCAGCAGTTTGCCACAGTTGTAGGTGGGTGACTCTGCTGTGGCCATTTGTTGTACCTGAGATCACCCACCTTTTACCCCAAATCCCTCTGGTGTAGCACCTACAGCCACTATGGATCAGTGGTTAGCCATGTCCTCTACGGTTGTTAGAGTCCCCTCAGTGGGCAAGGAAGATACCCTCTTGTTGGACATGGGAGAGGGGAATGGGAATTGTTTCCCCGTTATGTCAGTGCTGTGCCTATCCCTAGGGAAGCAGCAGTTGGACCCATTTTCCTGTCAGAAAGAAACAGAAAACCAAACATGCATCTGTTTCTCCTGAAATTCCTTTGGATAGAAGTAGTTTACTGGGACTTGCTCAGGGTTTAATTCAGGCTATTGATTTTTCTTGTAGAATAGTTTCTTGTAAAAGAAAGAGCGATGCCTCTTTTCTTGAAGAAATTCAAGATACTGAATCTGAACTGGAGGATGCAAGGGTGGATTCAGGGGTTTTCTCCTCAGATTTTGGATTCAAACTTGGAGGAGAGCTCACTTTCTGATTCTCCTTGTATGGTTTTTCTCTTAATTTTTATTGCTAGAATGACCGAGTGTTTTCAGTGGGAGAACACTGAGGTTTTTCAGTCCCTCAAAATGCTATGAGTTGATATAGAAGGATTTTTCAGAACCTATATTCATTCCTCCTGTCCTGTCTGCCTTGGAAGATATGCATCTTACTGCCTGCAATTTTTCTGATACTTGGCCAGCGAGCTCCTAAAAAGGCAGATAGGATGCATATAATTCAGTCTTTTAAATGTTAATACACTATTCCCAAACCTGACCCAGCAGCTATAGCCTTAAGTCGATTCCACTGCAGCTAAGCATATAATTCCAATCCTCCTTTTTCTAATAAGGATGCTAAAATTTGTTGATAGGTATGGGAAAAAGATATATCAGGCTCGTATGTTAGTTTGTTCTGAAATATTATGAAGGTATAAGAAATGTTTTATTTACAGCTTCTTGTGAAGAAAAAGGTATTTTAAATAACTTAATTTCTTCTTTTGCGCAGATCATTACTACATTATTTGCAGTCTGTGTATGATTCTGTCAGTACTACTTCCAGGGTGATGGCCACTGGTACTTTTTTAAGGAGGTTTGTTTGGCTGCATTCTCAGAACCTCCCAGATGATACAAAAAATGAGATTTTATATTCTCCCTTAGACAGAAATTGTGTTTGACCACTCTCCTGCAGAAGTGATCAAAAGTGTGATGAAAGGGGCAAGCTAATACAGAAAATCTCAAGACTTCTCAGCCCTCCTTTTCCAAATTGTCTGAGAGATTTTTATTCTCCTCATGCAATCCTGACAAAAAGAAAAAAAAAAAAAAAACAGAATAAACAGTCTCAACAGAATTCAGTCAACAGATGTTTAAGAAGTGGCAAGAGGGTTCCACAAAGAAGCCTCAGACCTCCTAAAACCAAGGACAGTCCAGCAAGTGTGACTGGCTGTTAGAAACATTGTGACCCCCTTACACCCTGGCCCCTATCTTCTTCCAGAAATTTTGAATCTCCATTTATTCTTTGCCAACAGATTGATATTCATCGTGCTATGCTGCTGCAGTCATCACACTAGGGTTATCCTGCCGTCAGGCGGTCCCGCAGTCGGCCTGAATTCCAAAGCCTTGGTCCGGCGTCGGTTGTCGTCGCTTCTTCCCTGATGTCAGTGCGGCAGGGGTATAAAAGAGGCAGCTGACGCCATTTTCTCCAGTCTTTCTTGCCGCGCGGTGCCCGAAGCAGAAGCAGTTCGCAAGTGCCGGTTGGCCAGCTCCTGAGATTTCCGAACAGAATTTCAGCCGAAGTATTCTATAAAGCTAAGTACCCCGTTGGGGAAACTTTTCTTGCCTCAGACCGATGTCAAACAAAGTTAATAATTGTATTTCTTGTGGGAAGCAAATACCTCATAAGGATTTTCATTCTTATTGTATTCCTTGCCTAGGCCCAGACCACGACGTTTCTGGTTGTCGGTTTTGCTCTAGGTTCAATAAACGCACTATTAAACGTCGGGCTGACACTGCCCGACATTATTTTGGCAGAAAATTCAACTACATTATGTCGTCGGAACCTCCGACAACCGCGATGTTTAAAAAACGCAAGGACAAAGACAGGCAGCCTAGACATAGACCAGATACCGAGGTCTTGGTTAGGCCTTCTGCCGGATCTTCGGTATTCAGTGAGGCGCCCTCGTAGCCCCTGACTACCGCAGATTTAAAAAATACGACTGCCTCTCAGTCAGAATCTACTGGGCCACTGGAGCCGGTTCCTCCTCAACTCGCGGACGCCAGCACTGGCGGCGATCCGGAGACTATGGACAGGCCTTCAGTTTCAGAAGGCATCTTTAAACCAACGACTCTCTCTGTTAAGTCATACGCTAAACTTCCAAAGGCTAAGAAACTGGGTCCACAGACTCTCACACAGGCCCCTATGCCTAAAAAACAGATGCTCAAAATGGCGGAGGACCTGATTACCCTTATCAGAGGTTCCCAGCCTCCTCCTGACAAAAGGCCTAGACTGGAGGAAGATTTACCTCCTTCTGACCAGGAATCCATTTCCTCAGCAGATTCTGAAGAACAGGATTACCCCTTCCCTCTCTCTGAAGACTCAGATGCTAAGGAGTTTATTCCCTCTGCCCCCCCCCCCCCCCGAAGACTTCTCTTTTGGGGAAACCCTGCACACCATGAGAGAGCATTTCCACTGGGAAGGACAAGATTACTCTGACTCCAAGAAAAGACTCTGAGTTTCTTCTTCTACCTCAGCATAGACCCCTAGCCATTCCTCCTGTTTTAGACATTCTGGATGATGTCTACACTGAAGCCAGTCTAAATCCAGATTCCTTACCTCCAGCACCACCTAAACCAGACAGATACTATTGAGTCCCTGACTCTCACAAGTTTTTATATAAAAGCCCTGCTGCAGACCCAGAAACCATCTCCCAGGGTCCCAAAGGGGTTAAGGCCTCTACTGCTAAGAATCCACTACCTGCGGAAAGAGATTCCAGGGCATTAGAAAGATGGGGGAAAAAGTGTATACCTCTGCCACTTTGGCCATGAGGGCATTAAACTGGCAATTCCACATGATTAAATTGCAGTACTTGCTTACTCAGTTAAAACAGAAAATGATCCCTCAAACAGATCAACTAGATTTCAAAGGGATGCAAGATTTGTTGCATGCAGCAGAACAAGTGGGAAAACATTCCTTGCAGTGTGGTTTTGATTCTTTGGAGGCCTCATGCAGAGCAGCAGTCACAGGGTCTGTAATACGTAGACATGCTTGGCTAAAAGAGCAGACCTTACCAGAACATGTCAAAGCAAAGTTACTGGATGCTCCACTGCAAAAGGATGCATTATTTGGTGTCAAAGCAGAGGACGTTTTAAAGAAGATGGAAGAAAAGGCAAAATCAATGCAAACAGTTAAAGATTTTTTACAGGTACAACCTCCTCGCTTCAGGAGAAACTGGCCATCAAAAAACTGGTTGTTTCCTGCTTCAGACAGACCCAAAAGGGGCAGGTACAGACGCCCTAGGGGCAGAGGCCAGGCACAAGGTACCTTCAGGCCTAGACAATGGCAAGCAGCAACTCAAAGAGGGGGAGACGACAGATCTCAACCCTTCAGAAAACAAACGCAATGACTTTCCTCTTCGCCTGCCAAGCAAAATTGCCCAGGCAGCACCTCTAGGAGGAAAACTGGCTCTTTTTCCACAAAACTGGCACATCATAACAAAGGACAAATGGGTTCTGGATATTATTGCCCGAGGCTACAGATTTCATTTTCACACTTTACCACGGATGAGAGGCATGCCAAATCTGCCAACAAACCAATGGGTAGAGGCACAAAAGCAAATTTCAGCTATCATGAACATGAAAGCAATTCAAAAGGTACCTGCAAAAGAGCAAGGTCAAGGATTTTACTCAAGACTGTTTCTAGTACCAAGAAAGGACAAAGCCTGGAGACCCATCTTAGACCTTTCAGTTCTAAACACGTACCTGGACATTCCCAAATTCAAAATGCTCACACTACAGCAGCTTCTTCCTATGCTGGGCAAGGAGTCTTGGCTGATAACGTTGGACCTCCAAGAGGCATATCTGCATGTCCCTATCAGACAAGATTGCAGAAGATACCTCAGATTTTTGGCAGGCACAACGCATTATCAATTCTCTGCATTGCCCTTTGGCTTATCTACTGCGCCCAGAGTATTCACGAAATGCCTGGCATCAGTAATTGCATACTGCAGACAGCGAGGAATACAAATTTATCCATATCTGGACGACTGCCTGATCCAAGCGGACAGCAAAGACATCCTACTACAGCATCTGGCATTTGTAACAAAGATGCTAAGTTGCCTAGGGTACACAGTAAACAAAAAGAAGTCAAAACTAATACCCTCACAAGAAATAATTTTCCTGGGTGCCAGCTTGAATACAACGGCCCAGATGGCTTACCTCACGCCAACAAGCAAAAACAACTGGCTCAGTACTTCAAACAGATGGCAACTTCTACCCAGCTCACTGCAAGGAAATTCCTGCAGGCATTGGGGTACGTGGCATCCTGCATTCAACTAATTGCATATGCAAGGCTGCATATGAGAAAACTACAGTGGTACCTAAAAAGTGTATGGTCCCAACACAGACACAGCCTCGAAGCAAGTATAACTCTCATTCCCTGCCTTCAAAAAGAATTTCTATAGTGGGCTCAAGCATGCCAAGCAAACAAGGGCCTTCATTTTGTCTCGCCTCCAGCACACCAAACCTTGACAACAGATTCATCAGACTACGCCTGGGGTGCACACATGGCAGGACAATGCATACAGGGCAAATGGTCTGCAAACCAAAGGCAACTACACATCAATCAAAAGGAGATGCTAGCTGTAAAAAATGCACTAACAGCCTTTAAGGACCTCTTGCATCCAGGACAACTTCTAATAAGGACGGACAACACCACAGTAAAGTGGTACATAAACAAACAAGGAGGAACGCACTCCTACCCACTATGCAGACAGGCAATGAACTTGTGGAACACAGCATTAACTTACCAAGTAAAACTGCAAGCACAATTCCTGCCAGGAAAAGAAAACATTTTGGCAGACAAATTAAGCAGAAATTTGACAGACCCTCACGAGTGGAGACTACACCCACAAGTATTCTCAATGATAACTCAAAGGTGGGGACCACCAGACATAGATCTGTTTGCCTCAACCAACAATTGCCAGCTACAAAAATATTGCACAAGGACTTATCCCCTGGCCTGGAAAGTGGATGCCCTATCATTCAGTTGGACAGCATTGTCAGTCTACGCCTTCCCACCTCTGCCTCTACTGACCCAGGTATTACTGAAAGCCAGATCAGAGAGACCACAGATGATCCTCATTGCTCCAGACTGGCCACGTCAACACTGGTTCCCACTATTACGAAACTTGACTTGCAGCCCTCCATGGATCTTACCTCAATTCCCTCTGCTGTTAACCCAACAAAACTCTCAGATCCTTCACAGTCAACTAAAGACCTTCAATCTAGCAAAAATCCTTCAATTACCAAACAACACTTCTCTCAAAGGACGTCCAGAATGTGATTTTGGAGGCCAGGAGGCCCAGCACCAGAAAAACTTACTCAGACAAATGGAAAAGATTTTGTGTATGGAGCCAGGCCAGAAGCCTAAATCCTGGCATCCCAAATATTCCACACACACTCCAATATCTAACTGAGATGCTACACAAAGGCCTTTCTTTCTCATCCATAAAGATCCATGCTTCAGCCATTTCAGCCCAATATGATACGGTTCCTCCCATTTTCTCTCATCCTTTGCTAAGGCAGTTTCTCAGAGGGGCAAAGAATATAAGACCCCCCAGAAAACCACCAACTCCAACTTGGGATCTAAATTTTGTTCTGGAAAAGTTAACACTTCCTCCTTTCGAACCAGCCTTTTCAGCAGAGCTTCAATACTTGTCATGGAAAACAGCCCTGCTGCTGGCTATCACTTCAGCACGCAGAGTCTCAGAACTGCAGGCACTTATGGCAGTGGAACCTTTCATCATTTTCCATCAGGACAGAGTATCTCTACGCACCAACCCTTCCTTCATGCCAAAGGTAGTATCCAGTGTGGCTCTCAATCAGACCATACACTTGCCCACCTTTTATCCAAACCCACAGAATAAAGGAGAAAGACTCCTTCACTCTTTGGACATTCACAGATAGTTCCGTTACTATTTGGACAAGACAAAGGCTTACAGAAAGTCTGACCAACTCCTGGTATCCTATGCACCAGGTTCAGAAGGAAAGGCTATTTCAAAACAGACCATCTCCAAATGGATAGAAAATTGCATCCGCTTTTGCTACTCACACAATGGGAAGCCAGTGCCTGCTAGTATTAGGTCTCACTCTACCAGGGCTACAGCAACCTCAGCAGCCTTCCTCCGAGGAGTCCCAACCAAGGACATTCTGGAGGCAGCTACCTGGAGTTCAGTGCACACCTTCACCAAGCATTGCCACCTTCCTCTATACTCAAAAACCAGAGCTGGGTTTGCCACTGCAGTTCTGCAGGGCATCTTAGCTGCACCTAACCCAGTTTAGCTCCTACCACCCAACCATAGCTTTGGGACTCTACCCAAGTGTGATGACTGCAGCAGCATAGCATGATGAACATAGTACAGTTTTGTACCTACCATAAATGTAGATGTTCGAGTGGTTATACTGCTGCAGTCCAGGTTACCCTCCCACCATTCCCTCTACCTAACAAGGCTTTTCTTACACCTCCATGTACTTCAACCTTTGGGATGCATATCTATATGGTGTATTTGCTTACAACTAGTACCATTGTTTTGCACTAAGGTATGTTTTGCAAGTTTCTTATTTTGCCTCCTTAGTTGGGGCACCTGACATCTGGGGCAAGAAAAACTGGAGAAAATGGCATCGGCTGCCTCTTTTATACCCCTGCCGCACTGACGTCAGGGAAGAAGCGATGACAACCGACGCCGGACCAAGGCTTTGGAATTCAGGCCGACTGCAGGACCGCCTGACGGCAGGATAACCCTAGTGTGATGACTGCAGCAGCATAACCACTCAAACATCTACATTTATGGTAGGTACAAAACTGTACTTTTCGGATAAATGAGTTCTGAAAGTCATTCAGCAAGGCTATAGATGGCAGTGGAAAATTCCTTCTTTCCAGTGCATCATTCCTCATCCTGCAGATCAGACTGTCTTGTTTCCTCCTGATGTCCTTCTAGTCATATGCTGCAGTATCCATAACATGTCTCAGCCTGAACCGTTGGCTGCTCCCTCTATTCCAGGCATCCCTCCCGAGACCGATGAGAGTTTTCCTTCAATGGGTACCCAGGGGGGAGCTATTGAGTCTGTTAGCACATCCCAGAGAGAAATCACAGGTGTCAGACTCGGCCACCGGGGGGTAAACCACAGCTCATCATCTCTGAAGGCCCATGTGGGGTTACCCAGATAGTGCAGGAAGATGTTCCCTCGGGCATTGAGGGTCGTCCAGTGTTCTGATCTCTGACGTTCCATCGTATGTCAGAGGCCCACAGAAAGAAGAAACAAAAGACAAAAGCATATTTCATCATCACAGCCAGCTTTGTCCTCAGACATATACCACCTGACCAGGAAGCCTTTATTCAAGGCCTCTTTAATGCATTCATAGCCTTGCAACAGCCTTCATCTTCTGTCCATTCCCCTCTTCCGGGAAAAGGCCTGTTCAAGAGGTTTTCTCACATGAAGAACACTCATCGGAAGGCTAGTCTTTAGCTTACTCTTCACAACTGGCTTCTCCACTGGGTTATGCTTCCCTAGAGAAAGTCCAATGGCACAGATTCACTTGGGGAGACTGTTGTGCAAATGAATGATTTCTTTAAATGGGACTACTGTCAGGTCTCTGATACGCAAAAGAGGTATTATGACCTCTTGCAAATGGAGTCCCCAAATCCCTCTGCCATTCCCCCTGTACTCCCTGCATTTTTGGATGCTTTTGCTGCTGCCTCTAAATCTCCAGACAACCAACCTCCAGCCCATAAGCGCCCTGATAGGTTTTATAAAGTACCTGAGGACGCAAATTTCTCTTCAAGGCCCCCTCACATGATCCCTTTACTATTTCTGTAGCTGCAGATAAGACTTCCAAGTTGCTACCCTCCACTTCCTTACTCCTCTCTGATAAAGAGAGTAAAATTATGGAGAGGTTAGGCAAAAAAAGTTTATACATCAGCCGCTCTGGCTTTAGAGCCATGAATTACCAAACCCATATGGCAAAATATTCTCTGGCTCTCATGGCAGATGCTACCAAACTCATATAAGAACTTCCAAATATCTCTAATAAGGCTAAAATATCTAGCATTCTAAAATCTTGTAGCCAGGTCACTAGGCACTCCATGAAGTGCAGTTATGATGCTGTAAAGGCCTCAGCCAGGGCAGCTGCATCAGGATCTGAGATGAGGTATTCTTGGCTTAGGTTGCAGCCCCTCCCAGAAGATATTAAAGCCAAGCTTATGGATGCCCCTTTAGACAATAAGGCCCTCTTTGACTCTGCAGCTGCAGAGCTTTTCAAAGCCCTCCAGGAAAAAAAGGAAGGGGTTACAGGATCTTAAACACACTTTTGTTTCTCCTGTTCCCTGCTTCCAGAGGAATTATAAAGCTAGGACTTACTTTGTAAGAAAGGCCTCTAAGTACTACACTACCAGGGAGGAAAGGGGATACCAGAAAGCAGGCTTCTGCAAGATCTTCTCCTTTCATTCCTCCTCAGAAACGGTCTTTTCAGGCAAAGCCTGGTAGCCTGTGACTATCAGGCCCTAAGCCCAATACTCCCATCTCTCTTC
Source organism: Protopterus annectens (assembly GCF_019279795.1). Taxonomy (NCBI): domain Eukaryota; kingdom Metazoa; phylum Chordata; order Ceratodontiformes; family Protopteridae; genus Protopterus; species Protopterus annectens. Next base: position 1,673,690,060 of record NC_056725.1, read on the forward strand.
ACTTATTCCTATCCTTCCCAGCTTGGAAACTGATAACCCAGGACTCTTGGGTCCTTTCAATTACCAAACATGGTTACTTCATGGGTGGGAATCCCCACCAACCTTCAAAGGTATTCCCCCAACCTCCTCGAGACCAAATGGCTCTCTTCCCTCTTGTCCTGCGATCCTTGTTTTCCCAGGGTACCATCCAGGAGGTGCCTCCAAAATCAGTGGGAAAAGGGTTTTATTCAAGAATATTTCTGGTCCCCAGGAAAGAAGGTCCCTGGAGGCCCACCTTAGATCCGTCTCTTCTGAACACCTTTCTAAAGGTCCCCCTGCCTTTAGGATGCTAACTCTTCCTGTTCTCCTCCCCCTGATTCTACCTCAGGCATACATGGTGTCTTTAGACATAAAAGATGCCTATCTCCACATTCTTATTCATTCCTGTTTCATGAAATTCTTGTGTTTTTCTGTGGATTCCTCTCACTTTCAGTTCTGTGCTTTGCCATTTGGTCTCTCTATGGCCCCAGGGTGTCCACAAAATGTTTGGCTCCTGTTATAGCTTTCTGCAGAGTACAGGGGATACAGATCTTTCCTTACCTGGACTATCTCCTCATCCAAGCTTCATTATCCCAGGAGGTGCAGGAGTATCTGCACTTCAGTGTCCCTTCTGAGAAGCCTAGGGTTCACCTTAAATCTTCAGAAATCTAGTCTGACCCCTTTCCAGGACTGTGTCTTCCTAGGATGCAGAATTCTCTCTGTTCCATTAATGGCTTGCCTACCTCCAGAAAAAATACTGTCCCTCACCACTTACTTTCAGGAAATAATGCCACTTCAGTCCCTCACGGCCAGAGAGTTCCTTCAACTCTTTGATTACTTGGCCTGCACCATCCCCATGGTACTCTTGGCAAGGCTACATATGAGGAAGTTTCAGTGGTTTCTGCTGACAGTCTGGAAGCAACACCTTCACCCTTTGGAGTATGTAATTCCACTCTTGCCCTGTTTAACAAAGGAGTTACAATGGCGGATAGCATATGTCGCTCAACTTGTCTTGATAAAATAGACGAGTCTACATGGGTTCTGTTCAATCAGCTTTATTATGTCCAAGCACATTATGATTATAGCTGTTAACTTTAACTTGGGTAACTTATATATACAAACTAACTATATTCATTCTCGCATGCTTACTCTCTGGCTGCACTTTCGAAATGGCACTAGGTACATGTGCCCGTTATTTATAGGTGTACGTTCATCACTTGCTATGCTTCTTAAAGAGATACACACACACTGTGCTGCACAGCATAGGTTACAAAAAACCCAGGCCTTCCCCTCCAGCCTTCTCGCCCAACCAGGATCTGTACACAGATTCGTCAGACATGGGTTGAAGTGCAACTCTAGAGATGTGGAGGGTGAGAGATGTTCGGACTCCACTCCCGTCAAAGGAGAATATCAACATTCAAAGAAATGAGGGCTTTGTTTTTGCACTAAAATCTTCAAAGGAAAAATCCAACCAGGAGTGTTGAGATTGTTCACAGACAACAGCACATCCCTCTGGTACATCAACAAGCAGGGAGGGACAAAATCCTGCCTCCTTTGCAGATTGGCCCTGTGTGCCTGGGAGATTGCTCAACTCAGTCAAGTTTCCCTGCAGGCTGTGTACATTCCATCAGCTCTGAATGTGATGGCAGATTGATTAAGTTGGTCCATGACGTATTCCCACGAATGGATGTTAAACAGGGATGTGTTCCTGGACCTGGCCCTTCAATAGGGTACTCCACAGGTGGATCTGTTTGCCTCCCCCATGAATAGACAACTTTACAAATACTCTTTCAGGGTCCTAAACCCTGGAACATGGAGGGTAGATGCTCATTCCTTTCCATGGAAGGGGATGTTTGTGTATGCACCCCCCCCCCCCTCTGATCCAGAAAGTTTTGCTGAAAATTCGGAAAGAACAACCAAAACTCTTGCTGGTGAATCCCTTTTGGCCAGGACAGGATTGGTTTTCCCTTCATCAACTAGCCAAGTGCAATCACCACAAGATACCCCACAGGATGGACCTTCTCACACAGGAAAAGGGGACTCTAATACTCCCTCAAATCTCTACCCTCAATCTAACTCTATGGGTGATGGGGCTTTGATCCCCTTTAGACACCTTTACAATGAGGACGTGCTACAGGTTCTGCTGGAGGCCAAAAAACCCACTACCAGAAAATCCTATTAATCCAAATGGGAAAGGTTTTCTGTCTGGTGTCTAAAAAACAAATTTCAACCGCTATCTGTGGATCCAACACTGGTCCTGTCTTAATTGCGTTAGCCGATGAAAGGTGGCTTGTCATATTTTTCAGTCAAGGCACATGTCTGCCATCTCAGCATGCTTACCCTTGACTCCTCCCTTGGCATCCAGGTTGGAAGTCAAGCTTTTCCTGAAAAGAGCCTTGCTTATTAGACCACCAAGGAAACCAATCCCTCCTCCTTAAGGCCTCAGCTTTGTGCTTCATAAGCTTACTCTGGCTCCATTTGAGCCAGCTAAGACTTCTTCCCTTCAACATTGCACTTGGAAAACCGTTCTCCTGGTGGCTATCACCTCCGCCAGAAGGATTTATGAACTTCAGGCCCTCATGGCCTACTCTCCTTTCACAGTCTTCCATAGGGACAGGGTATCCCTTCATACCAATCCTTCATTCTTGCCTAAGGTGGTGAATGAGCTGTCACTGAATCAGGCTATCAACCTTACTACCCTTTTCCCTTCTCCACGATCATGTAGTGAGAGGATCCTTCACACTTTGGATGTGCACAGACAGCTGAGATACTACATAGCTAAAACCAAGCCCATCAAGAAGTCAGATGGGCCTTTTATTTCCTATCACCCAAGAGCCCTGGGGCTCCGTTTCCAAGCAAACTACTTCCTCCTGGATTTCCAAAGCCATTACCTTCTGTTACATGGCTTATGGGAAGGATCTTCCTTTTCCAGTCAAAGCACACACTACCATAGCTGTGTGTTCTTCTGGGGCCTTCTTTAAAGGTCTGGAAGCAGCTACATGGTCACCTCTTCATACCTTTACCAAATACTATAAGTTGGATATTGTTTCCAGGTCTAGAGCAAGATTTGCCAGGGCTATTCTGCATGGTTTTGTAGAAAATGTCTGTGCTCCTCCTCTCAATCCCTCTTCTGCATGAGCTTTAGCATTCACCCTCATGTTATGGATACTGCAGCATATGAATAGAAGGACATAGAATAGTTGTGTAAAATCTTACCATACCTGTAGATGTCCTTCTATATGCTGCAGTATAGTCTCCCTCCCTGACTTCCCCCCGATGCTTGCGTGACCTTCTGTATACTCATTCCTTCAGGCTCGTGCTTGGCAATATTCAGTTGTAAGGTAGGTACATGCTGATGTCCACTTTATACCCGACGTCCATTTATGGCCAACTTTCACTGTGTGATGTGGTTTGTCGCACGTACCTTTGCAGCAGCGGTTTAACTTTGGCATAACAGCCGGACGTACGAGTCAACTGGAGGCGGACTCCCACATGTTATGCATACTGCAGCATATAGAAGAGAAGGACATCTATAGTTATGGTAAACATTTACACAGCTGTTCTTTCTTCATCACATGCTGTCCCAAAGAGTAGTAGAACAGTTCCTCCTTCCCACATGGAAGAGGTTTTTTTCAAGGATGTTCTTAGTGCCATAAAAAGAAAGTCTTGCAGTGCAGTTCTGGATCTTTCTTTCCTAAACATGTTTGTGATAGTGTCAAATTCAAAGTGTCACTTCACAACCTGTTACCTCTTCTTCCTCTTTCAAGTTTTCTGGTAACACTAGACTTAAAATATGCTTATCACATCTCTATTTATCCAGATTTTAGGCGTTTAAGGTTTTGTGTGTCTGGATCACATTATAAGTGCTTTGCCTTACCTTTGGGCTATCCACTTCACTGAAAGTGTTACAAAGTGTCTGGCTCCAATTATAGCTCATTGCAGGCTACAGGGTATCCACATTTTTCCAAATTTAGACTTGCTTATCTTTGCAATCTTTTTCAAAATGGCAGGAGTCTCTCTTTCGCTCTTTCTCTGTTTTGGGTGAGAGATCTATTGCACAAGGTGGGAGTCCAAGAGAACATTCAAAAGTCTTTCTCGACTCCGTCACACATGGTTGTGTTCATGAGATGTCAACTAAGACACCACAGTTTAAAGAGCTTTCCTTCCAAAGGAAAATATATCTTCATCTAGATCTATTTATAAGGTTTTCTACTCAAAATTTTGTCACTGAGGGAATACCTCAGAATTTTGGGTCTCATGACATCTATTATTCTCATTATACTCCTGGCAAGACTCGACATAAGAAAGATACAGTAGTATCAGAAATCTATGGTCCCAGAATCACCACCCTTTGTCTTTTCAGATCCCGGTACTGGGGTTTGTCAGAAGAGAAATGTTTTGGTGGAGACCACAGATATTCTTAAATCCATGTCTCCCCTTCTCCATCCCTGCTGCAAAGCAGTCCGTCACAACAGATGCTTTGGAGTTTTTCTTGGGGAACAGTTCTAGGAGGCATAAAAGTGCAGGGGGTGTGGGACAACAAGGACAGATGCAAGCACATAAATATCAAGGAGATGCTTGCCCTGATCAAGGCACTCAACTCTCTGAATCATCTTTGATCCCCAAGACCTCTTCAAGTGTTTACAGACAGTAACACAGTCATGTGGTATATTAACAAACAAGAGGGAACCAGCTCGTACCTGCTATGCAGACTGGCCATGTTAGCTTGGGATATAGCTTCACAGCACAGTCTCGGATATCATACATTCTGTCAGAGCAAAACTGCATGACAAACGAGCTGAGTAGGACCAGGGCAGACCCTCAAAAATGGAAATTATATTAGGGTGTCTTCCAAGATTTGATCTATCTCTGGGGGGTTCCTTAAGTAGACCTGTGTGCCTCCTCGCTGAACGATCAACTGGCAAAATTCTATTGCAGGACTCAATGCAAAAAGGCCTGGAATGCAGATGCATTTTCTTCTCTTTGGACAGGAATGTTCCTGTATGCCTTTCCAACCTTTCCATTAATATCTGGGTACTTCTGAACATTCAGAAGGAATCCCCCAAGATCATTGTAGTGACTCCCTTCTAGACCAGGCAACAGTGGTTCTCCTTTCTTTTGGAGATGGCCAGTGACAATTACAACAAGCTTCCTCACAAAATGTATCTACTCACACAAGATCATAGATCAGGGGTGTTTGACAGACCCCAACCACAGTCCACTAACGCTGACTGCCTGGATGATAGGCTCTTAATTCCTTTTAGGCACCTGTTTACTGAGAACATGCCACAAGTACTAATGGTGGCAAGAAAGCCTGCGGATAGAAAATCATATATTGGCAAATGGAAAAGGTTTTGTAGTTGGTGACAACGACATAAGCAACATGCATTCAGGGCTATTTGTACTCTGGTTTTACAGTATTAAAGTGAGCTAGTATCCTGTGGCCTTTCTTATTCCTCTGTCAAGTTTCATTTATCTGCCATTTCAGGATGTCTGTCCATGGATCCTCCTCTTTCAAGGCAGCCTCCTGTCAAAATGTTCTTGAAAGGAGTCTTGCAATTAGAAGCCTCCATGTAAACCGGTGGCCCCTCCTTGGGTCTTAATTTTGTGTTAGAGACGCTAACACTTGCTCTATTTGAGCCAGCTAATCTAGCTGATTTGAGGTTCTTAAAATGGAAAGCAGTTTTACTCATTGCTCTCTCTCCTCTGCAAGAAGGGTATCTGATTTGCAGGCTCTTTTGATGAGTCAGCCCTACCTCATTTTTCATAGGGACAAGGTTTCTTTGAGACCTAATTCTTTTTTATGCTTAAAGTGGTATCCAGATATACTTTAAGCCAAATTATCCATCTCCCCGTCATCTTTCCTGATCCTAAAAATGAGGGTGAAATGAAGGATACTCCATATATTGGATGTCCACAGACAACTCCGATGCTATCTTGACAGAACTAAATCTTTCAGATCTTCGGATCATTTGTTCATTTCTTGTGAATGTAAGAAGGGACAACCTGTATCAAAATGGACTGCTTCCAAATGGCTATCTAAGGTTATTACCTTTTTGTTATACTCACCATGACAAATCTGTTCCAGGCAGAATCAAGGCCCACTCTCCCAAGGCCTTGGCTTCATCTATGGCTTTTTTGGAAAGCTTTGTATTCTAGAAGTTTTCTAGAAATTGCTGTTTGGTCCTCTGTACATATTTTTACAAAGCACTATAAGTTTGATTCCTTCTCTAGGCATAAATCAAGTTTTGCTAGAACCATTTTCTTAGGGTTCCTGGACCCTTCTCCTTTCCCCTCCCAAATATAGTTAGCTATAGTAATCTACCCATGTAGCCAAGGCTACTTGCAGCAGTGATCAATATGAAGAGCATAGTACATTTTTGCAAGTTGAAATTGCTTTAACAGTAGTTGTTTGAATGATCACTGCTACAGTAGCCATTCCCTCCTTCCCTCCACCCCCTTGCTTTTTGGTGTGTCTTTTATGCCAGGGTGTGGACATTTATTTTTTGTTGTTGTTAGCATTGTCCTTTCTGGGTTCAGCTTCCCTCTCTCTGTTGGCATGAAAGCTCGGAGGGCTTCACACCAAAACTTGTCTTTTAAGTCAGCTCGTCTCAAGCTTCTTGACAGTTTGGTTGCATTGAAGGTGCCCTGAAGCTATGGAAGCTGGCTGTTACATCCTTAGCAGGATATACGCCATATAGCTAAGGCTACTGCAGTACTGATCATTCAGACATCTCCTGTTATGGTAAGTTCAACTTACACAACTATACTATATTCATTGAAACACAGTTTATCAGGTTTGAGAATCTTGTCTTGAATCAGGCTTTTTGTGGTGGCCATCATCTCTGCTTTTATGATTTCAAAGCTGTAGTCTTTTATTTTGCAGAGAATTATATTTTGTTGTTCAAGAAGATTGTGTCCCTTCTGAACGAATGCATATTTTCTTTGAAAAGTGGTATCAGAATTGACCTCAAAAGTCCATTCAGCTTTCATTTTTCTTTGCAGTGACAGAACAGGTGAGGATAAATTCTTCACACCCAGGACATGTGCCAGCAGTTCTGATTGTAAATGAAGCAAATAACATGGATGGTGTAAGTTTAAAGTCTAAATGTTGGTCAGTCTTTGGCATATCAGTATCCAGAGACCAGAAGAGGTGTTCCTTCATTCTTTCTGAATGGACACCCTCCCTTTCAATACAGAGTATTACCGCTTGCTATCTCCACTGCACCCATATTCTTTACCAAGGACCAAGCTGTTGTGACACAGGTCTTGCAGGAGATGGACTCCCATGCCTTGTTCCTTTGGCTGGGTAGCTGGCTCCTTGTGGTTGCACTTGGGGGGGGGGGGTCTGGATTAGATACTCACACAGCTGCAAGCTTGTGTTGGTGTGGGGCTATATATATTGGGATAAGTCCTGTTTGAACCTTGTAGAGAGTATTGCTTTCATAAGAGAAGAGTTAGATATGCTTTGTTGGTCATTCTGACCATTTAAGTGGAGCACAGGAGGTCTTGTCCTTTGGTAAGCCCAGGTAAGAACAGAGAGGAAAGTTTAAGCCTGGACATTTGCACATCTTCTGAGATTAATGATAGCATACTTCATGTTACTTTTTGTATGCCTGATGATCTGGATGTTGCAATAGGTTGCAAGGTGTCAGGAGCTGCAAAATCACATAGAGTTTGTGAATGATCTTTTGGTGTCAGACTGCTTGCTGAGCCCCTGGTGTGATGGGATCTGTCGACTGGTCTTACTGTGGGCCCTTTCCTTCCCTGCAACTGACCCATTTACAAGCATTGATCATGGATGCCTCCCTGATAGGAGAGCCCATCTCTGCTTCTCCACAGTTCGAGAAAGGTGGATCCCCCCCAGAAGGGGTCTGCATAGACTGGATGTGCACTTCATGCCATGAATGCTGTAGAGTGAAACCTAAGACTGGAGCCCCTCGTTATCTGCCTTTTGCAACTGTTCTGTTTCAGATAAGCAGATGGCATGGCATTTAGTCATAACCCCCTCCCCCTGCTGGACAGTGCAAAAAAGATGCTGGTGTGGCAGGTAGCCCATAGACAGACACATTATCTTCTCAGCTGTTCACATCCCAAAAGAAGTGAACCCTATATGGGCTTTCTGAGCCACACCTCCATGTATCTGCTAAAGGTGAGGATTTGAAATTTAAACTTGTCATAGACTGACCGGTTTTACACGAGAGACTGACGTCCATGTCCTCTGCTCTTGTTCTATTTGCATAGCAGGGCAAGAGGTATTTAATGGTAGTTGTGGATTTTCTGTTGTAGAATGAGATGCACTTGTATGCATCCTGTTAGGCCTGGTGATGCACCTAATCAAAAAATTAGAAAAATAAATCCCAGAGCTAATGCTTGTTATTTTAGTGACTGAATGGTGTGTTGCTGAAAGGATGAGGGTGTGAAATCACAAGAAACCCTTGTGATTCAAGACAGAGAAGGTTATGCTTTTGAAGAGAAAAACAACTCCAATTTAGGGTGTGGATGTTGATCAAGAGGTTAAATCCTCTTAATCCTGGGTTCTGCTGAACCTTTTTGCATGGCCTGCATGCTAACAAAGAAGCCTTTCACTTCTCAGACGTCTTCTGCTAAATTAAAGTGTTTTTTAGATTAGGTAGAGTGGTGTCATATGCTGCTTCGGTCAGTTAGCATGAGGATTATTCTGACTTGTCCTGGCCACCTGTACAATTTAGGTTTTAAGTTTTCCATGCCCAAGGCATGTCTGTGCATAATAACTTTTTGGAGGACTGGATATTGGCCCTACACTGATTGATCAAGCAGGACCTTAAAGGGGTTCTGCATCGCCCTTAAAGGGGTTCTGCATCGCCCTTTTGTTTTGAAGAGCCTTTCTTGGAAGCTGAATTTTATAATAAACAGGGTTGCCCTACCATGCTTAGTCCTCAATTTTGGGGGTTTAGGAGGGTCATTTCCCAGACATATTTCAGTAGCGTTTGTGCTGCAGTTGTTTGCACTTGGAGTAAGGGAATCATTTCCCAGCCTTCTTTTAGCATTGTGTTTGTTGCAGTTGATTGCACGTAGGAGTGGGAAGTGGATCATTTCCCAAACTTATTTCAGTAACGTGTTCTCTGCAGTTGTTTGCCCTGGCTTGGCTCAGTTAGCACCCTGGGCCGATGCTATAAATCAGTGCCCCACCCATTCAGCTCTTCAAGGAAAGTGCAAAAAAAAAAAAAAAAAAGAATCAAAAGGCACTTCACTGTAATAAGTCACAAGTGATTGGCTTATTACAGTTATTACAGTTAGATCTATGCACCTCACCTCCAGCACAAAAAAAAAAAAAAATCAAAACAAAAAAGCAGACATTTATTCTGCTGGCACACCAGCCAGGTGCCCAGATGCATGACCCCCATTCAGGTCCCATATCTGTGACATACCCCTAATCCTCCTTTAACGTATTTTATTTAAAAAAAAAAAAACATTCCCCTTTTTAAACTCTAGCAAACTGCTAAAGTTTTTACCGGTCTGCATAAAGTGCTTCAAATATTATTTTTAAACCGTAACAAACAGTTGCTACAGTTTATAGCCAGCCTGCATGGATTGCTACAGCATGCAGATTTAGTTTTAAACTGTAGCAAACCATTTTGCTTCAATGTAGCAAGATATTTATACTGTTTAGACTGCTCACAGAACAGTGCAGTACTCAGGTTTGACCGCAAATGTATTACCAACAAGTGGAGACTTCAGAGCACCACCACGGCAACTGGATTATTCAGATTCCAAATAAACGACCAAATAAAAATAAAAAGAAGTGTTTATTGAAAAACAAACACTTAAAAACAAACTGTGTGAAATAAAGATCGATAAGCGCTTTTGGCTATTCAGCCTTCATCAGATCGTAATGATTCTGTCTAAAACATCATTTAAAAAGAAACAACCATCCAATCAACTTTCTAGTTCTAAAATGGTAATGAAGTTAATAGCCAATGGTTGTATTCAAAGTTTTTAGTTTCTTATAGGATGAAAGATAAAACTAACATCCAATCAAAAGAGCAGAATAGGCTTCATTCGGTGTAGCTGGAGCTAATTAGGTGGTGATGACCACCAATCAGTATTCATCACCTTTCTGTATCTTATTCCTTATTCGTCCATGATAACTTTTATATTTGATAAACAACCTATGGCATTAACTCTTTTATTGTACTATACAACCCATAAGGCAAAGAGAAGAGAACACTTCCCTCCTTAATAGGTTGTTTATAAAAACAATTATACAATATAAAGTATAGTATAAATAGTCTCTTGTTGAATCAATGTCAGAGACAACAACCGGAGAAACACGATACATGTAGCCACATCAACCCCTTGTCAGATCTCATAATCATATAAGAAAATAAGCTAACAGCCAAACGAAAGAATAAAATAGTAATAGCCATCGCTGTCTATGTAATTCCTTAATTCAGTGCAGCGACAGTTGCCAAACAACATTTTCTAATTCCATGAAAAATAGTAATTGGATGAATTATAGATCACAAAAATCGCTGCAAAAATATCTACAAAAATAAAATGGAATGCATCTCCAGCAGCAACAATCATCCCAAAGGAGGTTCATCAGCAATTGGCTGATAAATGCATATCAAAATAACCAATGGCGTTTGTTCTTCATAATATTTCACAGCCAATAAAATAGAGTACAACTCTCCTTATAGGTCGATCAAGGGAGAGATTAGCCATTGGATGGTATGCTAAAGCCAATCTCTTATAGGTAGATTAACGTAACAGCTAACCAACAGGAGTTCATGACGTATCCTACCTAACTGCGGAAAATGACCAGCTATCATCACCAGCCCCTCATCAATCAAAAAACATGAACTAGCAAAAATAAAAAGATAAGAACATATGCAGAAAATCACAAGCATCATAAAAACGCTATACGTAGCTCAAGCGCTAGATGGTTCTTAAATATTATGTCATCACTGTAAGCGCTAAATAATTCTTGAATAGAAACAATCATCACAATGGGCTCATCGCCAGTTCACTAATAAGAACACAGCAACTTCTGTGTTCAGTGAACAGTCTATGACATTAATTCATTATACTAAACAACCAATGAGATAAAATAAAGTCAACTCTTCTCCATGGGCCAGTCCAGGAGAATAATTCCCCAATAGATGATGCACTAAAAACAAACTTTCATGGGTCAGAAAGAAGGGACCAACAACCAATAGAAATGCACAGTGGGTCCTGTCTGTTATAACACCAACATCCACCAGTTAGCTCCCCATCAAGCGAACAAGAAACAACAAATAAAAAATAATAGCGATCACCATGCGCACAACTTCCACGATTCAGCTCAGTGGCAGCTACAACAGGCCGCTTTTTAATGTCTATGTAAAAGTAAATAATATAAATACCACCAAAATCGCTACGTGTAGCTAAAATAAACAGTGCATCGATGAGCATTGTCCACATTTAGGAATTCAGCACCAATCAAATAACATGAACATAATATTGGCTTAATCAAAATGAATTCAAAATAACTAGTCTCAGACTAAGCCAAAGAAAGACTCGCAATATACTCTTTTACTGTGGGACTTCCACTGAGATGTAATACCAGTCATTGAGAAAATGATAGCAGTTGCTATACAAATAGTTGCCTCACAGTGGTAAAATCAAGGAAGCTATTTTCCTTAAAGCTAAATCAAATAAAAACATAAAAGACATAAACAACGCTCTTATAGCGTAGAGATATCTTGCACTAAGCAGTAATCGCTTGAAAAAATAAATCATAATAAATATATAATATAAAGTAAAATTCATAAGAATATATCAGTTGATTTAGACATAGGTCAAATTCCGGCATATCATGTAGCGGCCAATAGATAAGGTAATTCTCCAACAACCAAGGTTGATGGACCCAGAAGAAAAAAGTGTATATATATTTTGCTTAATTAACTATGGAGAATTAATAAAGTCTCTATTCTCATAAATGAAACAAATGACATCAACCAAACAAATATTGAAGGAGTTTAACCCCTTTTTAATGCCCAGTTGCATTTCTCCTGGCTTTTAAGATGGGTTTTAATGGTACAATAATATTTAAGCCAGGTCTATGATGTGCTTGGAGGTTGATTATCCAGTTGATCTCACGTAGTTCAGTGTGATTATTAATGTCTCCTGCTCTGTTGGTTGCAGTCATCACCTCCAAAACTTTAAATTTGAAATGGTGTGTAGGATTATCAAAGTGATGCGCTGCCAATGCATTATTCATATCTTTATGGAATATGTCCCTAAGATGTCTCAGGATCTGATCTTTAAGTCTTTGATCTGTCTTGCCTATATAGAAGGCTTCACATTGGCAACATATAGCTATGTAAATTAGATGTTTTTTACAGTCATTATAGTAATTGGAAAAATAAACCTTCCCTGTTACTGGGTGAGTAATGGAATTATTACTGTCTGTATAAGGACAGCCTTTGCACCTAAGGCATTTGAAAGTGCCTTTTCTCTCAGAGCATTTTCTACGACTGAACCCATCTTTGTTGCATACAAGTCTCTTGATGTTTTTCTTGTTTTTAAAAATGAAGCATCAGTGGTTAGTATAGGCCAGAATCTCTTGATGACTTCACAAATCTGTGTACTATCATTACTATATGTCAACATGCACTTAAATTGTGTCTCTCTAACTCTGTTGGTGGACGCAATCATTGTTGAGGAAGTTGCTTGGGATGAAAAGTAGGGTCTACCTTTAGTTCTCTTAAGTTCTTCACTATTGCTTTTCATAGATAGGTTGCCATCTTTATAACCTCTTTCTCTTAGGTTGTTAATGAGGTTAGTCCGCTCGGTCTCATAATCTTCTTCTTTGGTACAAAGTCTTGAGGCACGCAATACTTGATTTTCATAGTTGTTATTGAAAATGTGCTTAGGATGCATGCTTTGCCTATGCAAGTAATGGTTGTTCCAAGTAGGCTTCCTAAAGATGTTGGTACTTATTCCATTGTTTGGATGGAAGCTAATCTTTACATCAAAAAAATCTATTTCTGTGGCTGAGAATTTAGCCTTAAATTCTAGAAAATCAGTATTTTGATTAATGTATTCAACAAAGAACATCAAATCATCAGTGTTCCCTTGCCACAAAATAAAGATGTCATCTACAAATCGGCCATAATAAAGAAGGTGACCATTCCAAGGGTTTGCTCCACTCAATACTTCCACACTTTCCCATTGGGCCAGAACCAAGTTAGAGTAACTTTTAGCACATGGGGTGCCCATTGCTACTCCCCATGTCTGTAAATAGAAGTCTTCACCATAAACAAAGATGTTGTTTTCCAAAACTAGCTCCAATAAGGGTACATAACAGGTTGGGACTAATATTATTTTGAGATAGAAAGGTCTTGATGGCATGAAGACCATAATCATTAGGTATAACAGTAAATAGACTAGTGATGTCCATAGTTACCAACATGACATCTTCATAGTCTATTAAACAGTTGGTGTTGGAGTAAAGATCTTGAAGAAAGCTTCCTGTATCTTTTAGGACAGTGTCAGCATTGCAAAGGGCTTTTTTTAATTCACTTTCAACATAGATGGATAATGATTCAGTGATCCAGTCCCTTCCCGATACAGTCGGACGCAATGGAGGATCCATTAGATCTTTATGAATTTTAGGAAGTCCACCTATATTAGGAATGGTAGGATTAGGGCAAACAAAAAATCATACAGTTCTTTATTTATATGCTGCCCAATAAATAAATCATAAAGTTCATGATGTACAGCTTTAATTCTCAGGTCTGCTTGTCTTTTGTTCAGTCTGACATATGTATGTTCATCTTCTAGCATATGAATCATTTTATCCCTATACCAATCAGCATCCATGACAAAAATGCAGCCACCTTTATCAGCTGGTTTAATAACTAAGTTGTCCATTGATCTCAATTGTTGAAGCACTTCTTTTTCTTGGCGTGTAATATTGTAGAAAACCATGATTGGGGTGTGCAATTATTTTATTAACCTCCTTTTCACATAGCTTCAGGAAGAGTTCAACCGCTGAAGGATTGGTTGGAACAAAGTTACTAGGTTTCCTGGGAAAACTTCCTCCATGGCTATTGCTGCTAGTATTTTCAAAGATGCATTTCAGTGATATGTTCTTACAAAAAAGTCTAATATCTGTCAAGAACTCATTTAAATCTGAAGAAAGGGCAGGAATGAAACTCAGCAGAAAACAAAAAACACAATCCAGGGTAAAGTATCACCTCCTAAAAAGTAATATTTATGTCCAAGATAAGAGGTACACCAAGACAATCGATGTCAACCACAATTGTATATCACAGCAATACGAATTTATTGAACAAAGTAAGCGCTTTCACGTCTACCAGGACGCTTCATCAGACTTAATAATCACAACCATTATTACACTCATTTAAATAGCCTACATCCTCCTATCACAAAGCATATATCAACACTCATCAATGATGCACAATACTGTTGGTGTATGTATGAAGTAAAACTTTCTTGCATTAATAAGCATAGACATATGCAAAATACTAACATATGTAAAAAATGTTATGCATTTTAAAAACATTAATAAATGTACAAGCATACAGAAAAATATGTATAAAAAGCTTATATTAAAAAACTTATATTAAAAACTGACCATCATAAAAAATGCTAGACATATTTTACTAGTAATGTATATGTTAAATCTAATGTTTCAATGGTCTATCTACGAGAAAAGGTCTGAATGAAATCTTATCATTAGTAAAGATTCAGGTATTGCCATAACTTGGTAGACATTTCACACGCATACCTCTAGGTACTAATTTGTGATGTATGCAGGCTTCTAAATGGAAACGCTGCCATTGCAGCCTTTTAAGTTTGTAAGCTGCATTCTCTGCTTCATGGAAAATATTTAAAAAATCATTGTCAACAGCTGGTGATATGGAAGGACCAGTTTCTTCAGTTCCCAAATTCAGTTGTAAAAGCGGATTAGTCAATTAACCAGCTATATTGGAAAAGGAGCAATTTTTCTTACATTCTTGAATCGATGTATCCGCCATGTGCGTGGATCAGAAGGAGTAAACGGAAAACAAGGGGAGAATAATGGGAGAAAAATACTTCTAAATCCCGCTGAAGGTGATGAAGACAAATAATAATAATAATCGCTCCCTTGATCGGCCTATAAGGAGAGTTGTACTCTCATTATTTTATTGGCTGTGAAATATTATGAAGAACAAACGCCGTTGGCTATTTATTTTTATATGTGTTTTTCAGCCAATTGCTGATGAGCCCCCTTTGGGATGATTGTTGCTGCTGGAGACTCATTCCATTTTATTTTTGTAGCGATTTTTGTGATCTATAGTTCATTCAGTTGCTATTTTTCATGAAATTAGAAAATGTTGTTTGGTAACTGTTGCTGCATTAAATTAAGGAATTACATAGACAGCGACGGCTATTACTATTTTATTCTTTCATTTGCTTATTTTTTTATCTGATTATGAGATCTGACAAGGGGTTGATGCGGCTACATGTACCATGTTTTTCCGGTTGTTGTTTCTGACATTGATTCAACAAGAAACTATTTATACTATACTTGTATAATTGTTTTTATAACAACCTATTAAGGAGGGAAGTGTTCTCTTCTCTTTGCCTTACGGGTTACATAGTACAATAAAAGAATTAATGCCATAGGTTGTCTATCAAATATAAAAGTTATCATGGACGAATAAGGAATAAGATACAGAAAGGTGATGAATACTGATTGGTGGTTATCATCACCATCTAATTAGCTCCAACTACACCGAGTGAAGCCTATTCTGCTCTTTTGATTGGATGTTAGTTTTATCTTTCGTCCTATAAGAAACTGAAAACTTTGAATACAACCATTGGCTATTAACTTCATTACCATTTTAGAACTAGAAAGTTGATTGGATGGTTGTTTCTTTGTAAATGATGTTTTAGATAGAAGCGTTACAATCTGATGAAGGCTGAATAGCCAAAGGCGCTTATCGATCTTTATTTCACACAGTTTGTTTTTAAGTGTTTGTCTTTAATAAACACTTCTTTTTATGTTTATTTGGAATCTGACTAATCCAGTTGCCGTGGTGGTGCTCTGAAGTCTCCACTTGTTGCTGCTTTATTATTTGTCTTCATCACCTTCAGCGGGATTTGGAAGTATTTTTCTCCCATTGCAAATTTATTACTGGCTTTTAAAAGCCCGTATTACATTAAAGAGCAATTGGGATCAGCTGATTGCACCCCCCCCCCAACACTTTGTGCCCAGGTCTGTTGCCATTTCCTTGGATGGTTGGGGTTAATTTCCTAGGCTTTTTTCAGCACTGTCATTTACTGCAGTTGTTTGCTCTGGGACCAACTAGCCATCATCACTATGCATTTTCGCTCAGCTGCCCCTCCACACTGATAGAAAGTGGTAATTTAGACAGGGAATTGGTTTATGTGCATTTCATCCTGAATCTCTCCTTTTGTCTGTCAGTCTCCTCTTACTGCAATGGCTTGGGAATTCTTATCCAGTATTCCTGGTATACTTGCTGTATCAGTTTATCTGCAAGGAGGCTTGTTTATAAGTTCACTTTTTCCTACCCTCCTTATCTTTTTGCCTTTGCTATTTTGAGGTATTTCTACAAGTTAACTGACATGTTTTTAACTTTTTAATTTATTTTAAAGGCGTTTCTTTCACATGAAACCCAGATCACGTAGGAGTGAAGACGAGTAATGTTGGGCTGTGCACTCCTTTTCACTGTAGCACAGATGTGCATTGAGGTGATTCAGAGAAGCCATTTATCAGTAAGTTTTGGCACTTGGATGTTCTGCCAGCTTGAGTGGTTATTGCATATGGATGGCCATGTCTGAAATCAGTTTAAATTCTCAGGTCTGTTGTTTGGCAAAGGATTTGGATCTTTATTATATACTCTGAACACATGATCTTTCCTGCCGAAGCACCAACTTGTTTTGCCTGAGAGGTAGGGTATCCTTTTAACATATCTGAGCTTTCCTGTGCTGCCATGGCTTCATCCCCTGTATTCAGGGATATAAGTCATATAAAGCCTTTCAGTAACTTTGTTGCCCTTGTGGCTATGCCATTACATTTTTCAGGTAAATAGCAACTAGAGGTGGCATTTTGGATCAGAGTCTGCAGCTTCAGTCATTTGGAAGTCTGTGGATGATCCAGTGGTACCTTTGTGTTTAACAGTGTGTTAAAAAACTTGAGCACAACTTCTGAGAGTATTTGGTCTGCTTTGTCAATTCATTTCAAGCTGAAAAATTAACTCCTTTGTCAGCTGTTGCCTTGCAGTGGCTTTATCCTTGTGAATCTTTTCTTGCCACTGGAGTTGGCCTAATAGCAGTTAAAGAGCTGGTGGTACCTGCCAGACAGAATTATCAGGTTTCAGGGCTTTTAGGACTGGTCACTCCAGCAATATCATTGTAACTATGTTGATTTTTTTAGGGACTGATGATGGTGTGTGGATTGTCACATCTGTTCCACATTAAGGTGTCTACCTAAGAGTCTATGGTTTCTGTTCCCTGTGATCTTCTGCTGGAACTTCTTGGATGCTGTCATTTTTGTGTCTGTATTTGTAATGTCAGAGATTAGTCACTCTTATTCTTATGTGGTCAGATTGTCTAGCCTGCAATGTAGAACTCCCTCCTGTCTGTATCGGTAGTCATTCAACTTGCTGGTACTGATGGTGATGTGGAATGTCGGGGTGCCTTTGGTGTTTTTGTGGTTACTTTTCAGTTAATTGTAGTCAGGTGAGCCTCAAGATGCAGCTGAAAAGCATGCTACATGCCGTTTCTTGGGTAAAACTGGATGGGTGCTTTTTAAGTTCTTTGAATATACTTCCATGAACCATTGTTTTCATTGAGATTTCTGCTGCTCAGTCATTCGTACCAGTGCAGTGATGTGCTGTGGAATACTGTCTTCCTCTTGTTTGTCACGTCTGCAGAAAGATTGGAACTTCATGAACTCTTGATCCAAGTATTCTTAAATGATCTTTCTTGGCATTTGGCTTGTCTGCAATCTAACCATAGTCTTCCTGTGAAGGTTATTTTGGAGTTTCGTATTACCCAGTGGTTGTCTCTTCCATTGCAGTTTCCCGTTACACACTGCAAAAAAACACAGCTGGAGTTGTTGGGGGGGGGGGGTTAAACCTTTTGTTGTGCTCTCATTTAGTGGTTTGCAGGTGGACAGTTTCCTACGTTTTCCTCCACTTGGTAGTGCTGCCACCTAGATCTGCTTTCATGAACATATGGAGCGCTACAGGAGTATTAATGGAAAATACTTTGTGCTGGAATCTTACTGCTCATTTTGGTCTCGGTCTTCTGTGTTTCTCCCCTTAGAGTGAAGTGCATTTTTCTCATTTTATTTAGCTTTTACAATCTGCCACTGTATTAAGTGCACTATATTCTTACCCGCAGAAAACGATTTAGCAGTTAGTGTAGTTTTGAGAGTATTGTAATCCATGTGACTTCTCGTGACACACACCAGCAATAGTTTTGCTTCAATTATGTAAGGTCTGGTAACAGAGAGGTATGTCAGAAAAGTAGTACTTGGAGAGTCGTCTTCTTCTTTCAGCTTTTTCCCGGTTAGGAGTCGCCACAGCGGATCATCTGTCCGCTCATGATTGGCAGTGGAGTTTTACGGTGTCAAGTTGCCAGCCCGGTGCCCAACCTTCCACAGAAGGCACACACATGCACACACTCACTCACACCTAGGGCCAGTTTAGAGTGTCCAATCCACCTATTGCATGTCTTTGGGATGTGGGAGGAAACCGGAGCACCCGGAGGAAATGCACGCGACCACAGGGAGGACATGCAGACTCCGCACAGAAGGCACCCCAGCCGAGAATCTTACTGGAGAACCTCTTGCTGTGAGGCAGCAACACTAACTGCTGCACCACCGTGGCCGCCCTAATATAGCAATTTACCTGATGTCAACGTCCAACAAAACAGACATGTAACTGTATTTACATATACACACACATACAGAAACACCAAGTTTTACCTGATGAGCAAAGAATGTGTTATTAACATTGTCCTCATCAATGACAGATGTTTCATCTACCAGAGTTGACACCTTTCTGCGAGAACGATGTTCTTCTACCCATTTAAACAGGAAAATAAAGCCATACACGGGACCCTGGCATTGTACTTCTCAGAATTAAAAGTTCTGTGGGGAATACATTTGTATACAAATGTCTTGTGGGTTCTGCTGCAAGGCAAGGTAGTGTAAGGATTAGCAGTTATGCCCCAGTGGCCAAAACATATACATATTTACAACTTGAAACAAAGACTAGTCCCAAATGATGCATTGCTGTCATGGGACAGATAACGATGGTTCTGCCTCAGTTATACTTACACTTCATGGAGGTTAAGTGAAATGATTAACTTCTTTTTGTGAGTAACGTGTTCTTGACGTTTTCTAAATTCTCAGAAGGTGTAGTTGATGGAGAACACTGTTTGCACCTACATGATGAAGCTCATCTTATTCAGGAAAAGCTGAATTTTGGCCACTTTAACACGGCTAATACAAACATGGGTTTCAATTCTGTTTTAAACTTCAGCAGACAGCCTTTATTTCATGCTAAAGAAGTTTAGCTTGTTTATCACTTATGATCTGATATTGTCTTTTTCGTCTAGTCTTCAACTGATGTGGTCTCTGATCCAACATCAGATCCATTCTCTGCCACTTTGATAGACTTTAAGCTCCATAGCTTGAGCTCCTCCCTTTACCCATAACTCCCTTCTACTCCTCAGTTAGCTCAAATCTCATTTGCTGCTTCTGCGATAAGATGAGGTAACCATTAGCTTAAGCAGATCTTGGCGAATAAATGTTGCTTTTGATAATATCTTAGTACCTTTTGGATTTTTTCTACCTCAAAATGTTCCTCCACCTGAGAAAATCTCAAAAGCATTGGCTCCAACTCCAAACAGGTCTAAACAGTCGGAGCTATCTACTGTTGTGAATCTGACTCAGTCAAAATCTGTCACCTCAAGCTTCGGCAAAATTTTCTCTGGAGCCAGTAACTTTGAGGATGCACTGCCCTTTTTCCATAATATACTTCAAAGGGTATTCCATCCACCTTCATCATGGTCTTCCCTCAGGTCATCTAGGAGGTTAACAGAAACAGATGTGGATAGGATGATGAGAAAATTTCTCATAACCAGATTCATTTGGATGTTCTGTCGTCATCTCCCATTAGATTCTCGAGCATACTTACTGTACAACCCCAGCCTTTGAGTCATCCTCCAATCCATCCAGTGGTTTCTGAGATTTCAAACCTGACACTTCTGAGCTTGTCTGTGTTGGATCCTAAGACTTGGTCTTCTATGACTCCAACACCTTTTCTGACTCAGATGGGTCTGACTTTGTCAGATCCAGCAGAGTCTTGGAGCTCTAGTGTTGGCAGTAGATTCGGGGGGAGTGGGGCAGGCTTGACTCCAATGTTCTTGTAGTCATCACTTCCTGTCAGAGCCTCTGCATTAGACAGCTTAGTTCTGACCTCTGCTTCGAGGTTGGAGCCTGTGGAGGTTGTGTTTCATCCTGCACAGGCTTCTATGGATCCACTGCAGTAGAAACTGGCTTCAGCTTTCCATGTAGTGGAGAGAGCCTTCTCCACCTTGATGAAAAGATATCCTTACCCCTCTCAAGTCCACCCCATGCTCAGCTGTCTACTGTGGACACTGGGTCATTCCATCCTCTCCCATCAGGAAATCCGATCAAGTCTCGAGACTGTCCTCATTCAGGAGTGTGCTAACACTTCCAAGTCCTCTCCAGAGCTTCCCACAGAAGAGTTCTCTTGGAAGTGCATGTAAGAGGAGACACTTAGACCCTCCACAAGAGTCTTTAACCGAAGACACTGACTTTGATGAAGGGTAAGGGTCCCCAGCTCACCCTTTGAGGGCATCTGATTTGTTCCCAAATGCCATGACAAATATCTTGCTGCACCCAAGGATAAGGGTTCATTGGAGCAAGGGTCCCCCAATGGATGCTATGGTGGTTGTGGCAGCCACTAAGAAAAAGCTTTTGGAACAGAGTTCTGCTGTCCATCACCCTAACAGGCATATAAGTTATTCAACTGATTTGGGAAGTGTATTTTACCTGTCAGTGACCTTTGCCCTCAGGTCTCTAAATTATCTGACACGTGACAAGATTTCAGAGGGAATTGATGAAACAATTTTCCATTACCCTCTCAGGGTCCATGTCTGTGGAGGACTAGAAGATGGTTTCATCACAAGTGGCCACCCTCCAGTCCTTGTCTAATGCCTCCATGAGATTGATATTTCATGCCTTAGAGGGAGCTTCTAGAGCTGCAGGTTCAGGAATAACCTTTAGAAGGCATGCCTGGATGCGCATTTATAATTTTGCAGAACCCTTCAAGTCTTTGTTCATCAATGCCCTTTTTAATGGAGCCATCTTATTCGGCCTTAAGGTGAAGACTCTCTCTAGAAGTGAACAAGATGGGAAGACTTTATCTACTGTGGGAGTTTTCCTACCCCTCAAAGGACCTTCTTCTGAAACCAGAGAGTTGGGAGAAAGATGATTGGTTCTTCACAAGATTTCAATGAGAAACATCCCTTTGTGGCAGAGGGGAGTGTTCTAAAACATCGCTTTGTGGCAGAGGGGAGAGTTCTAATGGAAGACGCCAGCCCTGTAGCAGAGGTGGCCTGCAACACCAAACCTTCAGAGTTCCTTTCTTGGAGAAGTCATTTCAGCATCCCTGAAGGGTTATCTGACTACTGTACTCTAGAGGCAGTTGGAAGATGCTTATCTCTGTACCCAGAAGCCTGGATATCCATTACAAAAGATACCTGGGTGCAGAGTATAATATCCAGAAGTTATTGCATACCATTTTCATTCTTTCCCCAAAGAAACAAGTCAAGTGCAGCAGGTACTTTGCCCTGATCAACCCTCTCCCCCGGGGGAGTCACCAAAAGACTGTCTAGTTCACAGTCGGCCCTCCAGACTACTATTAGCCTTTCCTCCAGTTCTGCCATCCCCTTGTTTATTCAGAAAGCATTGCAGTGGAAGAACAGGATTATCGTCATTCCCCATTCTGGCCTCTCCAGTGTGGTTTTTCTTCCTGTGGACTCGCCTAGTTATCCCTCCCTGGGTGCTGGATCCTGTTCAGTACCTTCTGTCTCACTCATCTGATTTGCCTCACCTGGCCATTCAATCTGTTAAGTTGACTGCATAGTTTCTGCACTTCGGTGATGGCTAGAAACTCCAAGGTTTCTTCCCTTGTTCATCTCGTTCTTATTCTTGATTTCCATCTTCAGTAATGGAGCTTGTCATTAGACAGTTAAGGTCCAACTGGTTGCCATCTCAGATTTTCACCCAAGTGAAAACTACTCTTCTCTAGCTTCTGTGAAGTTGTGTAAAGCTTTTATTAAGGGTACTTTTCTGCTTCAGCCTCTTATTAAGGTCCCTATCTGTAGAATAACAGGTGTGCTGTACCTTTAAGAAGCATTTTTAAGTCTGTGTGTGCATATAAATTCCAATGTGTTATCTTCAATGCCATTTTGAAGGTGCAGCCAGAGTGTTAACATCTGTGTGCATGATAGCTAGTTTGTTTATAAGATAAAGTTACATAGCTTCGTTTATGATGTGTTTGTATATAATAAAGCTTGCTTGAACAAGAACCCACAACGTTCGCCTGTTTCTTCCTAACCTGGTGAGCGACATGGTTTCAGAACTGGGATAGTGAAGATTACTCTTCAGAGCCACGAGGTGCAGAAGTAATGATGAAGTCAAACTAAGTGAGCTGAGAGGAAAAAAATGGGCAGAAGCAAGCTAGAGGTAAAAAGAATACACACAAGATTTATTTATTAAGAGAGATAAAATGGAGCATTACAAGGGCAAAATAATGTACGAGTATGCAAACAAATAGCACAGAAACGTTTATTATGCAAAAGAGAAGCATAAAAAAAGTTTGAAACAAGGTTATTTGATAAAAATAAGCATGTTTCAAATAAAATGAGCACATCTAAAGTTAAAACAAGCAGAAGAAAGTATAATGGGCATGAAAAGAGATTAAATGAGCAAAACAAATGTAACAGAAAGGGCAGAAAAGGGCACATTGAGCATAGATAAAAAAAGGTGTGTGTATGTGTTTTGGCAAATTACTGTGTTTTGCCGTATATTACTATTTCGCATTGATTGAAGCCTTGTATAGCATAACTAGGGTTATTCGAAGTATCTCAGAGTGTGTAAAAGTGCTTACAGTGTGCGTTTTTACTGTGCATTTATTCCGAAGAGCTTGCTGTGTGCAAAGTGCTACTATTTTGTGAAGTGCAGTCAAATACAGCCATTTCGAGAAGTTTCCTGTGCATGGGTGTGTCTATTCACAGAGTACTGCCATTACAGGGTGTTTCTTGCACTATACAGAGTATTTGGCAAAGTGCAGCCATTTTGGGAAATTTCAGGGTGCTGTGTACTGTTGTTTGTAAAGTGCAGTTATTTCAAAGTGTTTCTCATTCTGAGCTTCTTCCACCCAGTTAATTTGCAAAGTGTAATTACTTCAGAACAGTTTATTCACAAATTGAAATTACTTCAAAATAGTTTATTTGTAAAGTACAGTTGCTTCGAAATGTTTCTTGCCCTCAGCTTCTATAGCCCAGTTTATTTGCACTATGCAGTTATTCAAAAGGTTTCTTAAAATGATGATAAATGACTTTTACAGTCAAATAATTTCAAGATTACTGGCTCATACAGTAAAATAATTTTAAGACAAAGTGCCTTTTACAGTAAAGTGATTTCAGAATAGTACAGTGCCCAGGAGACGTATTTTGTAAAGTTCAGTTATACAGAGGCTTTATTGTGCTATTGCAAGTACTGGCATAAATTTCAACCACGTGTGTGTGTGTGTGTGTGTGTGTGTGTGTGTGTGTGTGTGTGTGTGTGTGTGTGTGTGTGTGTGTGTGTGTTTATTTGCAAAAGTCTTCACTAAGATATGTTAGTGCGGCAGACAGATTTCGCAAGCCACAACTTGTATTTGATCAGAATGTTGCAAAGAATTGGAGAATATTTCAGCAAGGGTATGATATATTTATACAAGCTGCTTTTTTGTGATAAAGATGCACACACCAGGGCATTTATTTTGCTAAAACTAGCAGGGTCAGAGGCCATCGAAAGGGAGCGTTCATTTGTATGTGCACCAGCAGTGTATGAAGGTGATGGAGAAACTCTTTGTATTGTTGTGCAGGCTAAACCAAGGGAAGAAACGCAAATTCAGAGAAATGTGTAACCCCCAGAATAATATTACATTAGAGAGGCATTTGTTTTACACGAGAGATCAAAAGCAATGGGAAACTTTTGCAGCTCATATTACTGACCTAAGAAACAAAGCTAACCGTGCATGTTTGGTGATTTAAGAGATGATTTAATAAAGGACAGACTCGTGTGTGGTATTAATAATGCTGCTGTGAGAAAGATTTTGCTTCGTGACAGTGACTTGACGCTGAGCAAAGCCGTTGAGATTTGTCAGATCCATGAAGTTACAGAAAGGTAAAAGTGATAAAAGCATGGTTTCAACAGGCTCCAGAGCTAATGTAGACATCATACAGCATGTGACAGACAAAAGCAGGCCTAAGCACATGGCAGCAGCAGCCCATGCAGGAATTCCAGGTAAAACCCGTTGTCTTCTAGCAAACTCCAAGACCAGTTCAGTTAAAGGAGCATGCTCAGTGTAGAACCAAGGTTATCCAGTGCAGAACAGATGCTGCTCAGGACAGTATAAGGGTGAGTCAGCAAAACCCAAATCAAGCTTTATTGTTAACTGTCGCTCTTGTGCCAGCCATAAGTCCAGAAGAGAAAAGTGCATAACATTTGGTCAGCAATGCCACAAATGTAAAAAATGGAACCATTTTCAAAGGTTTTAAGTCAAGTAGCCCTAACAGTTACAAAGAAGGGTCACTCAAAAATACAAGTTGATCAAGTAAACCTGCAACAGTCCGCTTTCTGTGTAGATGGTGTGTCAGCGATTGGCGAAAAGATGGATGTAGTAGATTCAAGTGGAACAGTCAACTTTATTTAGTACTGGTAGACTCTTATTCAAATTGGTTTGAGATCGATCTTCTACCTATTCTAACTTCTACTACAGTCATCACTAAGTTGAGATGCCATTTCTCAGTCCATGGCAGTCCACAGAAATTAGTCTCTGACAATGGTACACAATTTACAAGTCAGTTGTTTCAAAAATTTACGAGAGAGTGGGACTTTGTACATTTTACTAGTAGTCCAGAGTATCTGCAATCAAATGGACTTGCTGAATGTGCAGTAGAGTGCAAAACAATTACTTGAGAAGTCAAAGCGTGATAATACTGATTTTTTTTAATTTACTCAATCTCAGAAACATACTCCGTGATGATATACTTGTCTCACCTGCTCAGAGACTTCTCTCCAGGCAAACCAGAACAACATTGCTCATCAGTTCTAGTTTACTGAGGCCTAAAGCTAAAAACAACAAAGCCATTAGAGCCCAGTTATTTAGGAAGTGTGTTTTTCAAAAGTCCAGCTATGACAAATTGAGCAGATTTCTTCGTCCATTGAAAAAAGGAGAGAGAGAGTAAGGATACAAACAGCGAAAGGTTTCGACCGGATTGGTCAAGTAACGAGTACATTTCCAGAGCCGAGATCCTATTTTGTTAAATCCAAGGGTGTACAGAAAAAATCGCAGGCATCTTCCTGTAGCAGAACCCACATCGCAACATTGTCCCCATGATAAAGAGACTAACTCTCAGAGCAGTCCAGATGATATTCCTGTTCCAGAAACTGTCTTGACTCCTGATACTGTTCCAACAGATGGTCCCAATGTTCATAAGATTGAACAGTCAGCAGAGATGATCCCGGTTGCTAAACCAGGTCCCAAATTTTATGTCACACAATATGGTTTCATCTCAAAGGCTAGTGTAAAATACACAGCAACTTGGACATAGTTTTATATATGTAACTAGTTTTGTGTAATTGCATGATGAAAATTATTCCTGTGTAAATTGCATATTTATTAATACCAGTGACAATGCCTGACTCATTTCTCAAAGAGGGAGGATGTAGAATAACAGGTGTGTGCTGTACCTTTAAGAAGTACTTCTAAGTCTGTGTGCGCACATATAAATTTCAAGCACGTTATCTTCAGTGCCATTTTGAAGGTGCAACCAGAGTGTTAACATCAATGTGCATGACGGCTAGGTTGTTTATAAGTTAGTTACTTAGCTTTGTTTGTGATGTGTTTGTATATAATAAAGCTGCTTGAACAAGAACCCACAACATTCATTTGTTTCTTCCTGAACTGGCAAGCAACACTATCCCTCCATGACACCCTAGTTATCCTTTAAGCTTTGCCTCAGCTCCCCTTTGATCCTTCAGCCAGGGCAGAATTAACGTATTTGCCATGGAAAAGATTTTTTTCTGGTTGCCCTTACATCAGCTAATAAGTATTTGACTTCCAGGCTCTTTTTTTTCTCAACTAACATGCTTGATTTTTCACAAGGACAGGATATCCCTTAGGATTTATTCTTCCTTCCTGCCTAAAGTGGTGACAGAAGCAAATCTTAAGTAGTCAGTTAACCTGCCAGTCTTCTTTCCAAATTTTTCTGACAATGGTGAATACATGCTTCATTTATTGGATGTTCAGCTCAGATTCTACATTCACAGAACTAAAGACCAAAGGAAATCAGAACTATTTGTATCCTTTTCCAAGACCAGATTTGCCCAAGCAGTATCGTAAGTGACCCTACCCAGATGACCCATTATTTGCTTTATTTTTGCTTTCAAGAGTAAAGGCCTATCTTTAGTCAAACATCCTAAAGCACACTCACCAGATCTATGGCCACATCATCCTCCTTTTGGTCTAAAGCATCCTTAGATGACATCTGTGCAACTGGAATGTGATCCAGTGCGGATACCTATATAGCTCATTACAAACTGGACACCTTGTCTAGGAATAGGGCAGTTTTTGGCTCGCTGTGCTCTGGAATATCCTTCCTTGAGGACCACCCAGTATTACAGTAGCAGGGGGCTGTGTCCCATCAGTTGAGGAAGAAATGAAAAAGATATCTGATGTTATAGTTATGTACTCACTACAACTGTTCATTTGTGCGGTTTGTTTTTGTCCTCCTTCAACTTCCAGCCCACTATCCCCCTTCCTTTTTTTGACTGTCTCCTATATGCCCTGTCAGTCATGTTACTTGGGCTTCAGGGCTTCCTTTTCTTTCTCTTCTCCTTTTTTCACCTTTGAGTAATGGTTGATGTTGTTGTCCCATCTCGCCTTCATTCTTGCTGGTTGGGTTGACTCCGACTCGGCCAATTTACTATAGCTCGAGAGCTTTTAGTGGCTTGAGGCTACCCTTTATCCCAACATGCCTAGCAGCAGCTACCCAGATCTCATTTGCTGCTTGCAGCATTGAGATTGCTACTACTGGCTCAGGCTAAGTACTTTGTGCTTTTTTGCTATATTTTCTGATTTGTTGTGGTTGTATTGACTCGTTAAAGTGTGTACTATCCCCTTTTAGTCTAACAACCCCTTTCTCTGCTGTTCTGTTTTTGGCCGTTGTTTTTTCTCCTCAGGCCTTGCTTTCCCCTTAGAGCCCGTTTAAATTAGAGGG
Source organism: Protopterus annectens (assembly GCF_019279795.1). Taxonomy (NCBI): domain Eukaryota; kingdom Metazoa; phylum Chordata; order Ceratodontiformes; family Protopteridae; genus Protopterus; species Protopterus annectens. Next base: position 1,673,717,669 of record NC_056725.1, read on the forward strand.
TTCTTCCTCTTTCCTCACCCTTTTCTGGGATTTCCATGTAAGTTAGAGGCTCTCCCATCAGGAGAGTCGCCATTTAAGTTAGAGGCTCTCCCCCTTCTTTCTTCTCCCGTTAAATAAAAAAAAAAAAAAAAGTTCTTCCTTTTTTGTTGTTGTGTTAACTGTTACAGCCTAGTTACTGTTGCTTGTAATGTGCTGCTAGTGGATAGCTTTCTGTTTTTTCTGGTACTGTGAAAGTTTCCTTGACTAGTGTTTACCATGTCTAAAGAGCTGAAACCCTTTGGGTTTAAAAAATGTGACTCGTGTTGCCAGAAAATGTCCCTTACGGACGAGCACATGAGTTGATTTTATTGTTTAGGGGGCTGTTCACCTGCAGGACTCTTGCTTGATCTGTCACGCTTTTAGTTCCAGAGTCCTGCAGGAGAGAAGAAATAAGCTTATTTTATGTGGCCTCCTGAAGAACCCTCAAGATTCTTCATCTCAGGGTCCTCAGCCAGACAAAGTGTCCAAGAAACACTCCAAGCCATTGGTTCCGAGTTCAAAACAGACAAAAATCACTAAGAAGCCTTCAGCTCTGTCGGCTCCCAGCATTGGCTCTGACAAAGCTAAGTCTCTGGCTGCTCCATCTGTATCCTCGGAGCCAGTCTGGACCCATAAGAGATCAAGGTCTTCTTCTTTGGAACCAGTACACTCTTCTCAACAGTCTCCTCTGTTACAACCCGGAGCGGGCAGTCACCGGTCCTCTTCACACTCCTCTCGGTCCTCTGGACTCTCAGGCCATGACGTGGCGAGAGTGGTCAATAGGCTCCTCAAGTCACATGCACTTGCTAAATTACTTTCGAGCCCAGCCCATAAGGAATTGGCTCCTTCGGCCCCCCCCCCCCCCCAGCTTCTCCATCGATTCCTCCTCCTCCGAGACTCTTGAGCTCAGAGCTGGAGTGCATGGAGGTCGTAATGGTGGAACCATCAGTTTCGGTTTCTTCTCCCTTATCGGTTCCAACGACCGTTCCAATCTTCTTGATGTCTCAGTCCATCAAGGGATCTGGGTGCTGAAGCTCTCTCGCTGACTCCGAGGGGGGAAGTGGCATTGGACCCTTGTCCGACCCGCTCTCCCTCTCAGAAGTTCGGCGCAGGTGAGCTCGGCTCCTACATCAGCCTTGGAGCCATCGCTCCCAGTTTGAACTTGATCTCTGGGCTCTTTGAAACTGGCAGCCCCTTCGACTCAGGACCGTGGTGCCTTTGAGGTGATGAGCGTGCTGTCTCCTGAGACTGCTCCACCCTCTGCTCCATTGGTTCCTTCTCCCTCGGAGCCTGTGCTTGCCTTTGTCCTTTCTCCTGCCTCCAAGTGTAGGGAACCTGTGCCTCAGGACACCCCAATGGGTGACCCCACCTCTTCCGAAACCTCCCCAGAACATTCGGAGGAGGTCCCATGGAAGAAGAAATGTAAGAGGAAGCATCTAGACTCCGGATGTCTCCTTTTCAGACATCTTGGAAATCGTTAGACAGAGGGTTTGCTGGAAGTCCCTAGCTCCTCCTGAGGATGAGTCTGTCTACCTGGATGCATTTGGTTCCTGACCCTCCACCTCTTGGGTTTCTCTGCCTTTCGACTCAATTTTGACTGTAGTGAGTCGAAAGGCGTGGAGCGCTCCAGAGACCATGGAAACAGTTCAGAGGAGACTTACTGCTCCAGAGGATGTCTTTCCTGTCCAAAGGGGTCCCTGTTGATGCCATGGTGGTGGCAGCAGCCACTAAGAAAGAACTTGTGGAAACTTCATCTGTCCATCTGCTGAACAGGGAGTCTCGTATGTTGGACAGATATGGGAAGTGTATGTTTTTTTCAGCGACCTTTACTTTCAGGTTGCTCAATTACTTCTCATTTCACATGACTTCAGAGAGATCTCCTGAATGAGCTAAGAGATACCCTGCAAGATCCTACAGCTGAGGGAGTTGCGAGCAGGGCAGCTTCCCTGCTTGCGACCTTGACCTCCGTGGTTAACTTCTCTATGGGGGTCATTTTTATGTGGCAGATGGAGCGAGTAGGGCAGCAGGTACCGGAGTAGCTTTGCAGAGACGCTCCTGGATGCGCCTTTGTCAATTTGCGGAACCTTTGAAGTCTTCATTTACCAACGCCCCCTTTGATGGCTCATCCTTGTTTGGACCTCAGGTAAACGAGACTCACACCAGCTGTGAACTGGATGGCAAGACTCTCTCTGCTGCGTCTATATCACGTTATCGAAATTTTACTATATCAAATCACTAAAGGTCGGCCTCTAGTGAGCGATGTAGTAAAACATCGAATAACGTAAAAAAAATATATAAATAAAAACTAACTAGCGTAGGCAGGGGGGCAAGCCCCCTGCGCCCCCCCCCCACTTAAATATTCCAACTCCAAGACCGCACTACATTGAGGTAAACGGAAATCTCCCCCTACGGAGACTTTCGATGTTGTGCTGCCAACAATATCAGCTTCAATATTGTCAGCTTTCGACATAGTGAAGTAGACCCTCTCTGCCGTAGTTCGTTTTTCCACTCCATCTAGACTCTATCCTAAAGGTCAGAAGAGTGAAAAAATGTGGTTCCGAAAATCCCAGGGATCTTTGCCTCACACACATGGAGATTTTTCCCCCAGGGGCAGAGGGGGTAACAATGGAATACGCCACCCTCGCCGCAGAGGGGGTCTGCAACAGCAGGGCAACAGAGATACTTTCTCTGCTAGGCCCTTCCAGCACTCTTGAAGGGAGGCCCGGCTGTCCACCTCTGGAGGCAGTCAGGGGCAGACTATCACTGTACCCAGCAGCCTGGCAATGTATCATGAGAGAAACATGGGTACTGTCTAATATCCAGGGGTTCCAAAATTCCCTTTTCTCAGCCCCCCCCCCCTTCAAAAGACAAATGTTCTATCCCAGATGTTCCACCCAGTCTTCGGGATCATGCAGTCCTAGAGGTTCAAAGATTGCTGGAAAAAAGAGCCATCCAGGAGGTCCCCCGCAGACCAAATTGGATCCGGAACTTACTCAAGGTTCTTTTTTGTTCCAAAAAAGACGGGACTGGACACCCATTTTGGGTCTCAGCAAACCAATTGATAAAAAAGACAAAGTTCTGGATGGTAACACTGCAGTCCATTCCTTCCCTTCTTGGGTCAGGACAATTGGAAGCGTGCTACCATATAAAAATGGACAGGCAATCCAGGAGATTCCTCCACTTCCAGCTGGGAGCCAGTCATTATCAGTCCAGGGCCCTGCCTTTTGGTCTCACCACAGCCCCCAGGGTGTTCACCAAGCGTATGGCAGTGGTCACAGCTCACCTGAGGCGTCTAGGATTTCAGGTGTTTCCATATCCAGACGACTGGCTCCTCACTGCTACCACCAAGCATCAACTGATCAAAGCACGGGACCACACAATCCAAACTTGTTCCCAGTTAGGCATCACCATAAACTACGAAATGTCTGCCTTGTCAGTCTATTACCTTTATAGGGGCAAACTTAGGTACAAGACGCATGATAGCAAAACTGCCTCAAGATGGGATGTCAACCATTCGTCAGCAAGTTTTGTTTCTCATAAAGAAGACGAGAGTTCAGACAAGACAAGTTTTACAAGTACTGAGCTCAATGGCTGCAGTGATTATCCTAGTTCCTTTAGCATGCTTCCACATGTGGATTCTACAGTGGTTTCCTTTCGCTCAGTGGTCTTTCCAGGATTTTGCCAATGTCGCACATGATCTTGATCACAGAATCTTGCAAAAAGGACGTACTATAGTGGCTTGTCACTCCCCAGGTCACTTTGGGCAGACCCTTTCTAGACCCCCTCTCTGATAGCCACAGTGACCAGGGACACTTCCCAGATAGGGTGGGGGGGGCATTGTCTGGGACGGGCTGTCCAAGGAACATGGCAACCACATGAGTGCCACTTGCACATCAATGTTCTAGAGATAAGAGTGGTGCTTCTCGCATTGCAAGCACTTCAAGACTCTCTACCTACCGGGACCATTGTAATCCAGAAAAGACAATATGTCAGTGGTATGGTACATCAACGAACAGGGTGGAACCAGATCATACCCCTTGTGTCAGGAGGTGCTTCGAGTATGGCAATGAGCCATGTCTTCTCAACATTTTCTGATTGCGACGCGCATTCACAGAAAATCCAACATGATAGCAGACAGGCTCAGCATGACTATCCTCATGCCTCATGAGTGGTTCCTGAAGCCCGAAGTTGCGGACTTGATTTTCCGCAAATGGGGCCAGCCATGCTGCAATCTTTTTGCCACTCCCATAAACAACAAATGCAGCAGCTACTTTGCCCTAGTTCCCCCTCCGAGACAGTCACCCAGGGATACACTTGTTCACGATTAGTCTCTTGAACTACTATATGCCTTTCCACCTTTCCCTCTCATTCCAAAGATACTTCAGAAAGCAAAATCGTTGGGTCGCAAACTCATCCTCATTTCTCCTTACTGACATCACCAGATATGGTTTCCGTTTCATCGCCATTATCTTCTACTGGAGCCTTGGATACTGGACCCAGTTCCAGACCTCCTGACGCATCAGTCAGGCGGGCTTCATCCAGCCCTTCAAATTCTCAAGCTGACTGCTTGGTTACTTCACTTCCAGTCATAGCCAGGCTCTAACATTTCCCCTGCTGTACAACACATCCTAGTGTCCTCCCACAAGCCCACTACCAGGAGGATTTATACTAGCAAATGGAAGAGGTTCTCTTATTGGGCCAAGAGTAATAATATTGATCCCTGTACGGCTCCTGTTCACAAAATTCTTGACTTTTTGACCGAAACCTTTGAAAAAGGGCAGCTGCAATTACTATTAGGGTCCAACTTGCTGCCATCTCCAATTTTCATGTAGGAGACTTGGGTTCTAACATAAGTTGTGCAGAGCATTCTTATGAGGTACAACACTCCGGTAAGAGAACCCCCCCCCCCCCAAGTTTCTATCTTGGAAAACCATCTTCTTAGTTGCTATAACCTCTGCTAGACGGGTTTTTGAATTGTATGCTTTGTCTGTTTGCCCGCCGTGTCTCATTTTTTACAAAGATAGGGTCTCTTTTAGGACCAATCCTTCCTTCTTGCCAAAGGTTTGTTCAGAGTACAACTTAAATCAGTCCATTGAGCTTCCTGTGTTCTTCCCCAATTACGGCAACAAGGCAGAGTATAGATTACACCAATTGGATGTTCATAGACAATTACATTTTATTTATACAGAACCAAAGACCTCAGAAACATCAGACCAATTGTTTATATCCTTTGCTGACAACAAACAAGGTTCTCCAGTTTCAAAAGTGACCTTATCAAAAAGGCTGTCACACACAATCAGTTATTCATAAGACACTTCCAGGAAAGCCCAGAGGACATTCAACCAGGACCTTAGCAACCTCTGCTGTCTTCCAAGCTAAATTGCCTTTAGATTCAATCTGTGCAGCAGCAACATGGGCAAATCCTCATACCTGTATCTCTCATTACAAAGTGAATGTGGACTCCCGGAATAGGGCATCCTTTGGTTCCTTGGTCCTGAAGAGTTTGTTCCAGTGAGCCACCCAAGAGCCAGGTGCTGGGGACGCAGTCCCAACAAGCAAGAACGAAGGTGAGATGGGACAACATAAAGAAGTTATGTACCTACCATAATGTTGCATGTTTGTTGTCCTCCTTCTCGCCTTCCTTCTTGCATCCCCCCCTCCTTCCCCCTTCCTGGAGGTTCGAGAGGAGTTCTTTATTGGTTACACTGGCTGAGTTTCCTGCTGACATACCAGGTTAGTTAACCATGCAGTGTCTTTTCCTTTTTCCTTCCTACCTTGATGTATAAAAGCTTAGTAAAAAATTGTTTTTTACTACATATGTCTAGTGTGGGCTATTACAAACAAGATCTGGGTAGCTGCCACTAGGCATGTTGGGATAAGGGGTAGCCTCTAGCCAGTAAAAACTCTCGAGCTATAGTAAATCGTCCGTGCTGGAGCCGAGAATTGGCTCCGAACCCAAACAGCAAGAAGGAAGGTGAGATGAGGGACAACAAACATGGAACGTTATGGTAGGTGCATAACTTCTTTTTTTTTTTGCCTCAGAGGATGTTCATAGCTAATTATTCAGCTAGTCACAATATAAGGAAAAAGTTGAGGGCAGACTTGATCTCCAGTAACTTGAGGAGAAGGGAGTTATGGTTAAAGAGAAGAGCTTGAGCTGCAGAGCCTGAAGTCCATCAAAGTGGCCGAAGATGAGTCTGATGTCAGATCTGAGACCCCACTATAGGTTCATAGGTTGGTACTAGGCTATCGGCCCTAGGGCCTGTACAAGCCTAGCCGTAACAATTCCCTGGCAATTTCTGCCCACAGTATTTACTTCCCCTTGACCCCTGTCTAGCAGGGTGACTGACGTGATCCCTGGGGTGAATTTCCCATCTCCCATCCAATCATCAAGGTTCCTTTTGAAAAGGGGCAAAGAGGTGCTCTGCTTGACATGTATGGGCAGTCTATTCCAGAGTCTGGGGAGTCTCTGGGACAGGAACGTATCCCTCCAGCATGTAGCGTGTTTTGTTCATTGTGTTGACAAGGTTTAGATCCCTGGAGCGTGCGTCTCTGAGGGATTGGGATTTCTTTAAGTGTAGCATGTCCATCAGCTCTGGGTTTGACATGGCCTTGTATGTTAAGCAGAGATCTCCTCTGAATAGTAGATGATATGCGACCGAGCATAGGTGGAGGTTTTTTTAGATGGTCAGCATAGGGCATCTGCTTTAGGCCTGTGATTTTTTAGTGAGGTATTTCTGTGGCCTATTCAGTTGTTGCAGATGTCTTGAGAGGTACATACCAAACGAGGCATTGTATTCTATAATGGGTCTAATGAGGGTTGAGTACAGTGGGACAATGACCTCCTTTTTTCTGGATGAAAAGCCCTTAATGTTGAGGTGTGTCACATAGAAGGATTTCCTGACTGTTGTGGCGATGTCGTTATCGAAGGTGAGACCACTGTCCACCTGTGTCCCTAAGTCTCTTATCACACTTTTGGTGTTTAGTGTACTACCTATGTGGGTAATTCATGGGTGCATGTTTTTTCCCAAAGAGGATAACTGTACATTTCTTGGCTTTGAGCTTGAGCCCATGGCTCTAGCACAAAGCATCTGTTTCTGTAAGGCCCTTTTGTAGAATATCCATATCATTTAGGGATTTAATAATGGCTCCCAGTTTGCATTCATCTGAGAACTTTGTTAGCCAGAGTCCCGTAGTGTTGGCCTGTACTTCAGAGAAGTAGATGCCAAACAAGAGCAGTCCCAGGACTGAACCCTGAGGTACTCCACTTGTCTGGAGCTGGATTTGGGGTCGGCTACTTTTACAGTGTGGGTTCTGTCAGTAAGCCAGTTGGCAACCCATCGAGTGATGTAGGGATTAATGCCCAGCTTAGTAAGTTTATCTAAGATTCCAGAGTGGGGGCTTGGTGTCGAAGGCCTTGGCGAGATCCAGAAAGACTGTGTGGACAACCTTAGTATTGTTCACGGCTCTGGTTCAGGAGACAAGATCAGCCCTTCACAAACCCAAACTGGGTGAGGTCCAGTGTTTGAAGGTTGCCAGTGTCTTTGTTTATAAGTTCCATGGCCTTGCAGATCAGGCTCGTCAGACTGATGAGGTGATAGTTCCCAGGATCCAAGGTGGATCCCCCCTTGTGGAGTGGGATAACTGTAGCCCACTCAGTGGGTATGAAGCCTGAGGTGAGGCTATGATTAAACATGACACTTAGGTGAAGTGCCGGTTCATTTTGTTATTCATGTAGTACACAGTCTAGGATGTCGTCTGGTCCCATGGATGCTGTATTCTTAGCTTTGGAGAGTGCGTTTTTTACCTGTGTGGCCATTATTACCGGACTTTGGCAATCTTTTGGTATTGAGATGGGCCCTTTAGGGGGTGATAGTGAGGTGAAGTTTGCACTGAATCAGTCTGCCAGGATATTAGCAATATCCTTGGGATCAGTATATTTAATGCCATTCTGTTGTAGCTCAGAGCAGATCTGAGCATTGCCGTTTAGATTCTTGACATAGTTATAGAATGCCTTGTGGTTGTCTCTGGAATCTTTGGCAATTTTATTTTCATAACTAGCTTTGGAGGATTTTGAGGGATCTCAGCTTCTTACTGAGGCTGGTAAGGGAGTTTTTTGCATCCTGGGATTTTCCTCTTTTCTGCAACAGTTTCTTCCTTTTGTTGTAAAATTTGTTTATGGCAAGGGACCACCAGATTGGCTTTCTTTTTTTGGAGGAGAGCATCTTGGTTCTATTGGGGATGACACGATTCATGCACAAGTGGATGTGCTAGTACGGTGCCTTAGTGTAGGAGTTAGCAGTCAAATTTTCCGTTCCCGTCTGCATGGGTGAGTTTGTCACTTCTGACTTGAGTAGCATGAAGTTGGCTTTGGAGAAGTTTTTTACGGAGGTTTCCTTACTGGGGTGTGGGATGTGGATGTCAAGAGTGATTAGCTTATGGTCAGACCTGACCAACGAGGGGGTTGACTATAGGTGTGGAGCATCGATCTCCCATGTTGGTAATGACCAGGTCTAGGATATTGGAGCCCCTGGTGGGACTAAGGTTAGTTGATCCAGGGCATTGGAATTTATGAATTCCGAGAACTGCTAGGCAAAGGTGTTGGTATACGAGTAGTTTTCCCAGTTAATGGCAGGGTAGTTGAAATCACCCAGTATTAGGGTGTTTGGTTGTATCTTAATATTTTCCAGTATGTTTAGAAAGATGTATTAAGAATCTTGGGGCATGGTGGGGAATCTGTAGCAAGCTACAATTTGGATTGCAGTCTTACCTATTGTTAGTTTCATCTGGAGAATTTCAAATGCATTGTGTTGGGCAACTAGCTTGGTGTTGTGAATATCCGTGGTGAATATGGACACTCCTCCACCTTTAGTGTTTCGGTCCTGGTTTGGTGGCCGACAAGTGTGGTAAGAGTTGTAGCTTGGTATTGCAGGGGTGCTCTCTAGAGCCTTGAACCAGGTCTCAGTTACTGCATAAATATCGATGTTCTCCATTTTTAGGAGTGCCTCGAGAGAGTGCATTTTGAGAGTTAGACTTCTAGCATTGAGTAGCATTACCTTCAGATTTTGCATGCTTGTACCTGTGACAGTGGTGGGTTTTGTCCTTTGAACTTTGCCTAACAATGCACTATAGGGGTGGCAAGAGCCTTAGCTAGTAACCTGACTCCCAGGTACGACAGGTGCAGACCATCTGTGGCAAAGCATCTTGGTCTGTCTATCATGTTGTCCCAGGCAGCCAGATACTGGATCCCCTTTGAATGACACCAGAAGCTTAGCCAATTGTTGAAGTCAGTCATTTTGTCCTTATATTGTGGTGTCATTCTGGGTGAAAGCAGGATGCTACTCAGGGCTAGGGTCGTACTTGCCTGGGCCACATGATCCGAGAGATCTTCCATGTCTCTTTTCGTGTAGTCCAGGGAGGTACGTCTCAAGTCATTCACTCCAACATGGACAGTGACAGAGTCATATTTGTACTTGTTATGGAGTGACTTGAGTCATGCATTATGTTTCGGATCCTGTCACCCGACAGGCAGCTGACTGTAATTTTCTCCTTGTTCAGCCTGGTAAGTGGGACATCAGTGTGCCTGGTTATAGAGTCACCTGTAACTAAAGTGTTGGGTACCTTGTCTTGCCTTAGGGGCTGCTGTTGGGTGGCACACTGGTGTTGTGAGCTATGTGACACTTTGGTTGTGATTGGTGATTGCATTTCAGCTTCGGAGGTCCTTGTTGCTTGAGCAGGTTACTGTTAAGGGCCTCCACATTGTTGGTTTAGTGTTGCTATGTGTAGGTGTTGGTCGTGTGGGTTTAGAAGGGCTATGTGTTGCTTGAGGTGTAGTGCAATTGTTAACCTTCTCCTCTTTGACTGTCTAGCACAATCTTGGGTGGAGAGAGCTTTGCTTCCAGTTTGGCTGTGTAAGTGCATCTCTCGCAGGTTGTAGTGTTGGGTGGTAGGAGGAGAGGGTTGTCTGTGTACATGAGACAATTTCTGCATTGCCCCAGTATGCCCAGATTCACCAGGTTGACAGGAGAAATCACCGGAAGCTGACCCTTGGACATGGCTGGTTTGTTGCTTTTTTTTCGTAAAGTACAAGAGCGATTTTCCCTTACCTTAGCAAGGTACTTTGCACTTATAGGCTGTTTAATGCCTACAATTAATTTCTCCTTATTAACAAGGAGAGTTGAGTGCTTGTATCAGTTTAAGACTTCCTACTACTTTCCAGCAGGTTTTAAAGCAACTGCTGGTCACAGGGATGCTTAAAGGTAAGATGAAAAAAAAAATGGTTTATCCTAAACACTGCAGTGTGCACTAGAGGAGTCAGATGTGAAAGTAGGTAACTTAAGTTTTACCTGTCTAAAAAGTTACGTTTTAGTGGAGAGTCACTATTTTTAAAACAGCAAGATAGATTGAAAGGGGGTGGTCACTTTTGTATTCTGGCACTATGGAATACATTAGGATGGCCAATAAATTTAAATAATTGAAGGGGAGTGATTTCACAAAATGATACTTTTGTGCTTACTTACACAAGCCAGAAAAACAGAGAGGAAATGAGATGCATGGTCAAATTAACATAAGGGGAAGGCAACTAAGAAGACAGTGGTGTATAAGAACACTACAGTAACCTGGTGGGGAAAAAATTCTGCCTGACTCACAAGAGAGAGAGAGAGCTGTGGTCTCTCTTCAAATTTTAATATGCAGTTAAAAGCAGAATACAAGTAAAATGCAAGGTAAATAAAACAAGTCACAGTATTCAGAATAGAAAAAGGCAGTAAAGTAATACAACAAATAAAAAGCAAACTAACCTTTCCCTCACAGCAAAGTGTAGCCAAGTTTGGGTGAGCCTTTCTAGTAAAGCTCTGAAATGTTTTATTTTACTCCTTAAATAGAAGGTTTAGTTCCAAGCTCCACCCCCTCATTTCACAGATGATTAATCTTAACTGACTTGTTCTATTGACCTGTACTAATTTCTGCCTGACTCACAAGAGACAGAGCTGTGGTCTCTCTTCAAGTTTTAATATGCAGTTAAAAGCAGAATACAAGTAAAACACAAGGTAAATAAAACAAATCACAATATTCAAAGTAGAAAAAGGCAATAAAGTAAATGCAACAAATAAAAAGCAAACTAACCTTTCCCTCACAGCAAAGTGTAGCAGAGTCTGGATGAGGAAGGATGAAATCAGACAGCACAGATGCAGTTACGGTGAGTACATAACTATAATTTTTCCAAATTTCTCTTGTCAAAAAGAAAAGCAGCTCTGCAGAACCAAGTGTATTATCAAGTTGGACATTGTGATTTTATACATGAGAAGGGTGTTATACAGATACAGAAATTTAGCAACGTTAATGATCTTAAAAGCATTAAAAATCTAGGTGTCACAGATTATGCCTGAGTTTTATTAGATTTGTTTTACTATTTTGATTTTTCCCCCTAAGGTCGGTGTGCTCCAATGAAAAGTATCTCCAGCAGCTTGAAGGAGACCATGAACCCTCATGATATTGTACAGGATGCCATTCATAACTTCTCTCCTGCCTACCAGCAGTACACACAGCAGTCTACATTGGAGCACAGCACGCCATGGCACAATGGTCACATCATCTCTCGTACGCACAGCTGCTCCAGCACCAGAGACAATGAGAAGACCCTTCTCCTTAGTTCAGATGACGAATTCTAAGTAGACAGAACCATATTTCTGTGCTCTAAGTCTCTATTATGTTGAGAGCAGAAAAAAGTTGAGATGTGTGTAGTCTGAGTATCTTTTTAAATTAAATTACATGGAGTTTTAGCCCTTTGTACAAGCTACTTGCTGCCTCAAAAATTCATTATTTTTTGAGAGGGTTTTACCCCTTAGAAAACTCAGATCGTACTACAGCGGTTTCTAAGTATTGCCACTTCACTGTTGGGAGTGGGGTGACAAACTTTTAATGTGTATCTGAAATTCTGAAATAAGCTACAGGTAGAGATGCTGAATGAAAATGCTGCTGCTGTTCAAAATGTCTGGAAATGCAGAATGTGAGGAACCCCATATGCACAGAGTTTTTGATATGATAGGCAGTGTATTTTGATTACCGTGGAGTACAGCTCTTGAGATGCAGTCCAATATTTTACATCTCTGACAGTGAAAATCCAGTCACTAAATATTCAGGGAATTCAAATTGTTTGTACTTAGTTTAAGTGTCAACCAGACCCTGGCATTATGTCATGGAGATTGTGGAACCTTTATCACCAATTTGTAGATGTTACCCAGGTGCATATAGTTGTAAGAAAGATATGGTCATCTTAAAGGTAATGTTGAAATTTTACAGATTTTTTTTTCATAATTACAAAGTAAAATTCATCCTCCATTATTTCAAAATATGAAGGAGTTTCAAAGATTTACTAAAGCTGATTAGTGGGCTTTCATTTTGGGCAGTAACTGGACATTTTGTGTTTAGGCATTGTCACTTTTTCACGATATCATGCTGCCAATCTACATAAGTAATGTCTTAAAAGTTATTTATTACTTCATTAGCTTAGCTCATTTTATACATTTCTATGAGAATATTAAATTATTTGATTGTGTAAGCCAAATGTAACTTTTAATAGTTCACTGCAACAGGAGTTGTGTGTATATAGGACATACACCTAGCAAAGTTGAGCACACATCTGTTCAAGCTGCAGAAACAGTGCTGTTATTATGTGCTCTGTAGCAAAAGGCAAAATCAGTTTGGACATCAGGTCGCCTGAGATGGCAGAACATTGCAAACTGGTATATTACCATAATTTATACACTGAAGCAGTTAGCAATATACCTTTCTGTTTTAATCTACATTTTCCACATTTGAGTCCATTTAAACAATATTCCTAGATGGGAAGAATACTTTCCTTTTGATAGACTCAAGCAAGCATTTGTAAAAGTCTGATCTAGAGAGATCACACAGGGATCATACATTATTTTCTAGAATTTGTGCTTACTAATATCACTGGTGAAAATTTCTCTGTTGTATCTACAAATGGAAGAAAAAAGCAAATATTTATTTTGCTTTATTATATTGACAGCACACAGAAGGATGCAGGATGACTGATGGTTTTTCAGTTTTCTGCAGAAATGAAAATGCTTTACCTCTGGTTCTAGGTAGGTAAGACTGGTCATGTTTTTCATTGTATGCTCACGTAGTTCACTGTCCAGTCTTGGAACTGAAAGCTGCTTCTGTTATTTGCAAATCTTTCAGCCAGTTTTGTTGTTAGGTGTGGTTTATCTGAGGGAAGCATGCAAAAACAAACCCCCCTGCAAGGGTAGATAATTGTAGTCTGCAGTGGGCAAACCTCGAGATCTGTTTTATTAGTCTGCCACATTACATAAAGGATGCAAGTTATCTTTTCTATAGTTTGTATAGTAGTTAGAGAGAAGTATCCAGAACTTGCCCACAACTTGCCCACCCACTTGCCCTTGGCTCTACCTCATGTTCTACACAATGCATGCACACGTGCCTGCGCATACACACAATTCATTTTTCAGGATTAAGTGCATAAAATAATACCATATTTGTAGGGTGATTGTAATGTATGTTTACTATTAACAGAAAGCCTCAGAAGCTATACCTCCTGTATTCAACAACCGTTAAAGTTGTATGAAAAACATGATTGAAAGCATAGGTTGTAAAAGTTTGTTTTGCAGCTTAAGATTTGTAATATGTTCACATGAATTTTCAAAACAAATAGTAATGAAATGAAAATGGTGCCAGAAATTACATTTCATACAGCCGAAATATGTGACGCATAATGTCAGTAGGAAATGGCTTCAGGTGTATGTCAGGAATGCGAAAGTGAACATTTCCCTTGCACTTTTCCAGAGTCAGGAAAGTGCTGTGTTATGTTTATACATTAGTAATTGGCCATTACTTTCAGCAAATAAAAAAATTATCTTTAGGGGAAATGCTTACCAGTTTGCTGAAATTGTTCTTGTCTGCAGCAATGTTTTGTGACAAGTGAGCCATTTAAGTAAAGCATGAACTTTATGTATTCATTGCCAATCCTGTTCATGCCATGATATGACCTTGCATTGTAGAAAGGGAGCTGTATTTCTTCAGGCCACTGTATTTGTCTGGCTCTAATAAAGGGCAGCACATTCTCTTGTGTCACAGCAACAGTAGAATTTAATCTGAGTCATAGTAGCTGCAGTGAGCTTAGACCTAGTGTGACTAAACAAGATTGTTAGCCGTAAAAGAGTGGTTATGAAATGCCCCCGTTGACTTGGCAGTCATTTAGCATAACAGTGCTTTTTTGAAGGAATTGTGTCTAGATGAAAAGAGTTGAAGATTTATTGCACTATTGCAGTTTTTAGTATGGACATGTAATGCTGAGGGTCTGTACTAACCCCACAGAGATTGTTAAATTCTCCAAAGTGATTGCTGCTGCCATGGGCATGGATATACTGTCCATACCCAACTAAGATCATAGTTATGTTTTGCTCATTTACCTGTTCAGTTTCTGAGATAATCAAGCAGAGTATTGCAGTGGCTAAAATGCATCCCATCTTAGAAGGCACAGTACTTGTATTACATTTGTGGCACTGGTTATGGGTATTCTTTAGAAGCAGAATTGGTTATTAGAGTGACTGAGTAGAGGTTTTGAAAGTAAATATGCCAGGAGGCACAAGACCATAACTTGCACATTTTTGGAATTTAAGCAATTTTTTTTTTGTTTTGATGATTTGCAAGAGTAGTTTCAGTAGCTTAACAGGTAGCACATTAATTTTTGGTGCTGGAAGATGTGAAGGTCATGGATTCTATTTGCACATCAGGTAGTTGGATTCATTTTCCAATACTGAGATTGCAGTGCAGCATAAGTGAAGTGCTACACTCCTGTGTGCCCTGTCCTTTGCAAGAAACATTAAATCAAGGCCATATCTGCCTGAGCTTGTGGTAGCTCAGGTGGATGTGCAACTCCAGTACACTTATTGAAGAGAGTACCTGATACCTTGGCAAATTTCCTCCACACAGTATGAATACCACCTTGAGGCTCCCTGTAAAGAGACTATTGGCCTAGTGTCACTAACTGTGTCATCGGAGTGTAAATAAATATGTAAGTGAGGTTAGAGCGCAGACTTGTTAGGTATTGAAAGAGCTTTGGTATTGTTTTAATTGCAGTATGTGACAGCAGGACCACCTTCAAGTATGTGCTTTCAAATCTCAATGAAGCTATGGTCAGTACATGCCATGGAACAGTTAAAATGCATTTGAAGAGAACATCAAGTGTGTTGTAACATTTCTTTCTTTCTTTTCCAGCATAAGCAACAGATTTAGTTTAGTTTTTTGTCATCCTCTTGAGTTTACAGATGATTGTTGTGTTCAGAGTATTGTCTTTTGAGGTTTAAGTTTGGAAAGATGTTGCAATTTATAATTGGGGACCTACATAAAGCCAAAACATTGATTAATCTTGACAGTTACGAAAAGGCTTGCAGTTAAGGTATTACTGCACCTTTTGTACAAACTACATTTTGGATCTGGGAGTTTTAGGATTTATGTCACAGGTGTAGGTTAGGGACTGTGTCTTGGGTGGAGTTATGTTGTGTCTTCCATCGGAGACCATAGATGTCATTTGATGATGGTGTTTTTTGTGTAGCCATTAAATGTACACTAGGCCATGTCAAGTAGAGGCTTTTTCCTAATCAGCTTTGCACGAGCCTTCACAAAATTAGTTTTCTGTTTTAGGTATACTTAGAGCTGCCCAGATGCTAGAAGTTGTTCTTGTTGCACCAGCCAGTCAGTTTTGGGGAATTTCAGACATGCCAGTGCTTCAGCTGCATGTTTGCTGCTATGCTTCTAGATAATACTCCCATACCTCTGTGGCTGTAGTTTTAAGCCATTAATAACATGTTTACAACTTTAAAATATCAAAGCATTTTCAGTGTCAAACTGTACTCAGGGTGCTACAAGTGTTCATAGTATGTGAATATTTTTCACTGTGTGAGTGCATGTGCTCTAAATCCAGTCTTTCCTTGCAGTTGTCCTTTTAAATGGTGTGAGTGAATTTTGCTCCATTTTTCAGGATGTTTTTGTGCTGTATACCTGGTCCCTTCAGGAAACCCAAGTGGTTTATTAAAAAGAAATGCACATTTGATGCACATGCGTGCTTGCGTACACACACACACACACACACACACACACACACACACACACATACATACATACATATGTATTCTGGCTGACATCTCCCTTTCTTAGTGGTGTGTACATGGTGTAAACCCAGTAAATAATAAAAACTTATGGCTTTGTGCATTTAGTTTCTAATGCATGTAGAAATTGAGACTTGATGAAAACTCAATTCCTGGATGAGACTATGGGGCAGTGATTCTTGATGAAAAAAAGAAATGACTGTACTTTAATTTGAAGTTGTTCTTAACTAGATGTGTTAAATCTGTTATTGTTAGAACTTGTTTTGGTGATTTTAGTTTGTTTAATTATAAGTAGTATTGTCCACTTATGACCAGTAAGCTTTCGTATTTTGGCAGTTCTTTGTTCGGGCTACACCTGCCACTAACACACTTTTGCTTTGCAGGGTAACAACTGAAGTATTTTAATTCTAACAGACTGACAGCTGATACAGAGAGTATCTCAGATTTGTGCCAGTAGGAAACTTCCATAGAGCTGTGCCTTGTTGATTTCTTCGCAAATAGCTTGCTCATAGGCAGAGGAAGAAGAGTTAAAAAAATCTTTTTTTTAATTTTAGAATAGTCATTGCATTTATAACATGATTATTTTAAATTAGCGCAACCTTTGAGAAGTTTTAAAACTGAACCAATACAACCCCTACATTCTACACTGTCACTAATATGGAGAGAAGGTTCCATTCCAACTGTTTATGGTTTCCAAATGTATAGGCGGCAGCTGAATAAATGCCCCTTACCAGGCAGTGCAGATTCAAATTCTGGGAGGGATTTGACACTTCTTACCCCATATACACAGGAAGGTAATGTTTCCACTGCACAGAGGGTTTAGGCAGCCGCCGAGTAGTTGCACCTTATTAACAAGTAGTGCATCTTCAGATTTGGGGGTTCTGTTGCTTCTTGCATCTGATATGTGGTAATATAACATTTCTGCTGGACAGAATAGTAAGATATTTGCAGAGTAAGTGTCCCTTATTAACAAGCAGTGTGGGTTCAAATTCTGGACTTTTGACACTTCTTGCTCCAAAAATATGGTAATACAGTGTTTCAACTGCTCAGTTTCTTTATAGTGTTTGAGTGGTGCTTTTGATGCAATACATACAGGCCATCAGTGGGAACTGTGTATACCATCAAATAAAAGACTGATTTTAGTGGTTCCTGCATTCATCAGAGTATATTTTGTTTATTGCAAACATCTCTTGTTTTCATCTTGATTCAAGTTACCTGTTGTTTCATCCTGTACACAGTATAGTACTGGTTCACTATCAGAATTCATTGAGACAAGTTTGACAGAATTCCCATTGCAATATAATTCGGGTACAAGTGACATGAGTTGAGAGTTGGTTGAGTGCTAATTACCGTGCCTGTCCTGTTTTCACAGAGGATCATTGCACTATTCAAATATTTTGCCCTATATCTTTGTCTTACTCTCATATCCTCCACTGCCTCTTCCAGACTTTGTAACATGCTTGTGTAATTTTCCAGAGTTACAATATTGTATATAGGAGATTAAAATACTGTATGATACAAGAAAGAATTGCCTAGTTTTGTATCTTTGGCCCTTTTATCTTTATGTGTATTCCTAAAAGCTCAGAGATGCTGCTTCTATTTTGGTCTTTGTGAAGTTACTGCTAAAAAAATGAAACAAAAATTATAAATAAAAGTTCTATAGATTGTCAGACTTGATTTGTGATTTTTATTAATTTGATGTAATTACTGCATTTCTAGAAAACAACCTTTAAATTTGTCAGTTAAACTTGTTTCCTGGCACTGTTAGCAGAGATTTCTTATCTTTCATATTGTGAGATGTGTATTGGTTATGGCTTGTGCCGACATACCACTTGGAATTGCTTCTAAATCTTCTCATTTTTGGTTGGATTTGTAATCTATGTTCCAGAATGGTAAGTAGTTACCTTTATGCCTTAAGTATTCCTGTAATTTATCCCCAAAAGTCTTTTGTAGTGCATCTGAGACAATTTTGTTTCTCCTGCTATACTCTGGCCTTCTCTTTCTCTATCTCTGCATTATACTGCCTAATTTTTGTTTGAGCAATGAGACCAGTATGTGTTTGTTGTTAAAAAACGGTAAGGGGAGGCCAGTGGAGGAGTCAGAATTGTAGTTTAACCAGGACATCCAGAACTTCTGTTCCACTTTCCAGAAAATACAGCCAGTCTTTGTTTTGTATTTCTTTACAAGTATCGTGTTACTTTTTGTCATCAAAGGCTTACTCGCCACAGATTTTAGTAATGTTGATTTTCATGTGCTTGTAACTGTCAAACTTCAGTTTCACAGGGAATAATTGCCAATGTATCTTGCTAGTGTCAAATAAAGCATCCATGCAACATTGTTAGTACAACAAAAGCTGAAGAACATTACATGTCTGATGCCCACTAAATGGGAGGTCAAACTTTGACTGGGTGTTTCTTATATCAATTTACAGAAAGAAATACACTTCTTTAGATCTGTAATTTGAGTAATTCCAGTAGGTGTAGAGCCATACTATTAGATTGTGGTCTGTCAGTAAATATCCAAACAGCTATGTCTGTGGAAGGGTGCAGTGTTCTAGTGGCATGATAGTAACTTTGACAGGCCTGTGGCGGCTGTTATGATCTGAGGATAAAACCCGCTCTCATTTCTTTTATACCATCAGGAAAATGCCAGGCATTTGTTCAATATATTCCTTAAAAATGTTACACTTTTTTCCCGTTTAAAAGCTTACATTTGATACTTGGCTCCACAGTTTTTCAGTTGTCCTGCAGAAAGACTATTGCTTTTAACATGGATTTTTTTTTTGTGTGGCTGTTGTTTAGGTCCTGTTCACATTTGTAACTATGAATTTTCTCAAGAGCAGCTCTCAGATGAAAGAGAAAGACACTTAAACAAGAAAAAAATACTGAAGTTATTTCCAAGTGTGCTTTTTGTTTGTTTGAGAACTGATGAGGTAGTGCATCGCAGAGTACATAGCCCTGCAGCAGACAAACCTATTCACAGTATATGAAAATTTGTGCAGTAGAACTTCATCCGCTAAATTAAAAGTAACCTATCTGTTGGAGTTTGAATTTTTGGGGAGGAATTGTCCAGCTCCCAAAATTCCCCTCACCACCTTCTTCTTTTGGAATACTTTCTTTTGTCATGTTATGTTTAGTCAACACTTAGTGATACTTTTTTCCAAGTGAAGACATTCCTTTTCATTAGATGTTAACTTATTGTAGTTAATGATTATATTGTCTATCAGGACTTTTCTGACTCTGTGGAAACTGTGACAGCCAGTGTTGTATTTTCCAACTGTTCCTCAACAGATGGGACACCAGATCACACTATGGCCACTCTGAAGACTTTAGATCCAAGGCTCAGGTTCCTTATGTTGCTAATAGAGCTGATGCTATCCGTGTCATTATTCATATCAGATGGATCTTGGAGCTGACCTCGAATTCGAGCCAGGAACTGAAAGAACTGCTCCAGAGCTGAAGCTCCTCCCCTTTCCAAGATCGCTTGCTACCCACAACCCTCCAATCTCGTTTGCCACAATTTCGCTACGGACATGAATCCTGCAGCTCAAGCTTCCTGTTTAAGATTTGTAAAAGGTTTTTTCCATTTTCTCTGGGGTTTTTCTCTCTATTGACTAGTCTTTCTGTCGTAGTCTAGTTAGGTTTCCTTCCCTCCCGGTAGCATTTAGGCTCTCTTCTTTAAGCTTCTCCCGGGTCCTTTGGGTAGCTCTTAATTTTCCCTGCTTCTCCCTGTTCAGCTGATTCTTTACCCTTCTCTACCCCCTTCCCCCTTTTTGTGTAGTGTGTGGGTGGTGGGTGTTTGCGCAAGTGTGAGCGTGATGTCTGAAAAGCCCTCTGGCTTTAAAAGTTGCTCATCATGGTTGGAAAATGCCCATTCCAACTCACACAAGGAGTGTGTCTTTTCCCTGGGAGAGCCTCACCTGGAGGTTGAATGTGACATTTGTGCTGGATTCAACCCCAGGGCTCCCGTGGAGTGCAGGAACAAGCTCTGCTTAAGGGGCTTGCTAAAGGGGGTCCTCTGGTTTCAGGTTCCCCCTTCCAAGCCTCCGTCCGATCCCAAAAGGAAGTCTTTTTCCTCCAGGGATTCTCCTGCCAAAAAACTGAGGCTGTCTGATCTCCCCAGATCCAACTCCAGTCTCTTTGGCTTCGGATTCAGGCTCTTCTGCTCCAGGGCTGACAAGTTTCCAAGTCCCCCCCCCCCCTGGATCTGAGACTTTGGAGCCATCGAGTCCCTTGGAACCGACCTGCCTGTCTAATCCACCCACGGCGCTGACTGCTCCTTTGGATCCACTCAGGCCTTCAGATCTGATGGTTTTGTCATCTGGTTGTTGTTAAGATTTCCCTCTCCAGGTCCAGGAGCTCAGATCTGAAGTGCACAAGTCTGTCTCCGCGAGACCAATGTCCTTCAGCCAAGTCAGGATATCCCTCCATCTCTTTCAGATCCACCAGGAGTTTGCTCCCTTCTTTATCAAGGCCCAAATCAAGTTAGGCTTGTTGCCATACCCTGCTCATTTGCCAAAGGAGATCCTGTCCATCCACGGGACTCATCTCTCCTCGTCCGGCCCATTCGGGTTTAGACCCTCAGGATCAGAGCATTCCCTGTGAGAGGCTGAGGGTGTCTGGCATATTTTCCCTTCCCACACCATCAGGGTCCCTAGCGGGCTAAGTTCTGTTGCCGTCTGAATTGGTTACTCCTCGGTCCCTTAAGGTTGGTGCTGCTTCCCGGGGGTGGAGTCGAGCTCAAAGTTTTTGGACCATTTCCTCCTCCTGGGGGCCTCCACGCTGGACAGCTTGGGGGGTGATATCTGGAGACGTCTGTGCTGTGTAGGGGTCCCCCCTTCATTCCCGGGCAGCGGTGGCAGTTGCGGAGGAGGGGAGGCTTCATGCAGTCCATTGGTCTTCTGGGCAGAGAGGGCCATCTCTGGCTGGGCAAATAGATACCTCTCCTTTGGGCTGTAGGTCCTCCCTAGTCCTTCTGTACATTGGGCAGCAAGACCTCATCATCCTTCCAGGGTCAGCCCCTCCCATGAGCACCTTCAGATGGGTATTACCCCCCTCTGGGTCTTTACCTCTTCCAAGTCCTCCTCAGACCCCACCGTGGAGGAGCCTTCTCTGAAGAGGACCTGCAAGAGGAGGTATTTGGACTCCCCTAGAGAGTCCCTCACTGAGGATACAGATTTCACTGAAGGAGATGGGTCCCCAGACTTCCATCTGAGGAAGTGTCCTTTGGGGACATCCTCGAGATCCTAAAGCAAAGAGGCGGTTGGTGTACTCCCGCCTCATCTTCAGAGAAATCTGTATTTTTGAAGGCCTTTGAGATGGGCCTGTCTTCTACCTGGGTGTCTCCCCTTGCCAACAAGCTCATGTAACTCATTGCCGACAGGGCATGGAAGGACCCAGACACAGGGGAACCAGTACCCAAGAAGGCTGACAAGTTTTCAAGTCCCCCCAAGGATAAGGCCTTTTGGAGAAAGGGCATTCCCATTGATGGCATCGTGGTGGCCCCAGCTACTATGAAGGAACTCACTGAGCAGAGCTCCACCGTCCATCCCCCGAACAGGGAGCCTCGGGCAATTGACCATTTTGGGAAGCATGTATTTGCCTCAGCTACATTCAGACTGAGAGCAACCAACTACATGGCACACTTTACCCGGCTGCAAAGGGATTTGGTATTGGAGCTCTCCACTTCCCATTCTGAGTGGCTGCCTCTAGAGAGTCTCATATTGGTCTCTCCAAAGCTGACTAACTTATCTGACTAATGCTTCAATGATGCCGACTTCCAGTGGGGTGGAGGCCACCTCTCCAGCACCGGGCTCAAGCGTTGGCATCAGGTGACACACATGGTTTCCCCTTTGTGGGTTTGCAGAACTCTTTAAGGCATCCTAAAATAGCGCATCTTTCAACGTGTCTCCCTTGTTTGGTCCTTCTCTCAACAGACTTTGACCTGCAGCAAGCAGGAAGGAAAGACTCTGCAATGGGAATCAAGTTCTCTACACCCCAACGATTCTTTTCCAAAAATCAAAGGGGTAGTAAGAGTCTTTAGTTCCACAGGTCTCAGTCTTCCTTCTAGGATGCTCCTCAGGAACCTATTCCTCCAGCTTGGGCAGGGGATTTGACAGCAAATACCACCCAAGAAGTAGAGGGGATCTGCAGAGCTAGGGTTCCTGGGAACCCTTCTTGGATAAGCCCCCTCAGCACTCCTGAAATGCCTGGCTGGTCCTGCCCTAGAAGCAGTCAGGAGTCAACTTTCCCTCCACCCATAAGCTTGGACAAATATCACATCAGATCAGAGGGTGTTAAAGATCATTTCCAGGGATTACTTTCTACCCTTTTTTCAGCCCCCTGCAGTTCAAAGTTCTCTCCCAGGTGTTCCACCTCGCAACGGGGAGTTGCCCTTTCTCAAGGTCCAAGACCTTCTTAAAAAAAAAAAAAGAGCCATCCAAGAGGTCCCAATGGGACAATGAGGGTCCAGAACTTACGCTAGCTGCTTTTTGGTGTCCAAGAAAACTGGGGACCTGTGTGTCATTTTGGACCTCAGTGAACTGAACCTGGCAGTCAGGCAGTCCAAGTTCCGGATGGTCACTGTTCAGTCCATTCTGCCTCTTCTGCGCAAGGACGACTGGATGCACTTGTCAGATCTCAAGGATGCGTACTATCATATCAAAATCGACAGACATTCCAAGAGATACCTGCACTTTTGGCTAGGGGCTAGCTATTATCAGTTCAGAGCCCTGCCCTTTGGACTCACCAACCCCCCACCGGGTGTCTACCAAATGCATGACAGTGGTGGCAGCTCATCTCTGGCTGCAAGGTTTCTAGGTCTTCCCTTACCTGGATAATTGGTTCCTCACAGCCCCCACGAGGCATCAACTCTCTCTGGCCGCAGATTATACTCTGTCTCTTTCAGGATCTAGGCATCACGGTCAATCTGCCCAAATCCCATCTTTCACCATGTCAGAACCTAGAGTTTATCAGGATCCTTCTGGACACAGTGTCAGAGACTGCAGCACTTCCCCTACACAAAGTTCAGATCATTTGGGACCAGCTCCTTCATTTGTTGGATCTGGATCATCCCAAGGTCCATTTGATCTTGCAAGTGATAGGTATGATAGCGAAGGCAATCCAATTAGTGCCTTTCAACAGATATATAGGGGTTCTACAGTGGACCCTAGCAGTACAATGGTCAGCTCAGTTTCACCCCATATCCATGACCATCAGGATTTCTCTAGTGTGCAGATATCATCTTGCTTGGTGCCTCCAAGCTTAGGATCTCTAACTTCCCCAACCCAATGCCACGGTGACCAGGCATACCCCCTGTTAGGGTGGAGGGGCATTTTCAGGGAAGGACGGTTCAAGGCACATGGTCCCCCTTAGAGACCAAATTGCACATAAATGTCCTGGAGATGAGAGCAGTCCTAACATTGCAAGCCTTCCAGGAGTGTCTTCCTCTCGAGACTATAGCAGTTCAAACAGACAACATGCCGGTGGTCTGGTACATCAATAAGCAGGGGGGGACATGGTCTTAGCCTCTGTGCAGTGAGGCCATGAGAGTGTTTGAATGGGTGATGTCTTCCAGGTGCTTTCTTCTTGCAGTGCACATTCCCAGCAGTTCCAGCTTGTTAGCCAACAAACTTAGCAGGTCTCTCTTGAGTCCTCACGAGTGGTCTCTGAATCCGTCAGTGTCACGTTGGATATTCAACCATTGGGGTCTCCTTTGCTGCAATGTTTTTGCCTCCATGGGCAACCATAAATGCAGCAACTACTTTGCCCTGATCCCCTCGATGGGGGAGTCAACCAGGGATGCTATAGTTCACGATTGGCCATCGGGAATTCTATTTGCTTACCCCCCAACTCCCCTCATACCCAAAGTCTTACAGAAAGCTCGTGGCCTGAAGACTCCTCTCATCCTCATTTCCCCCTTTTTGGTCTCATCAGGTGTTGTTTTCACTCCTATGGTCTCATCTGAAAAATCTGCTTTGGATATTAGATCCCATTCGCTGCATCTCATTTCCCACAATCGGGGGGGGGGGATTCCTCTTCCCATTCTCAAGTCTCTTCGTCTGACTGCATAGTTCCTCCAGTTCCAGTGATACTTTCCATGCTTCCGTGTCTGGTTGAGTATTATCTTGGCCTCTCAAAAACGTCTACCAAGAAGGTATATTCCAGTAAATGGAAGAGATTTTCAATTTGGGCTAAGTAACGCGGTCTAGATCCCTTTTCAGCCCCTATTCCTGACATTTTGTTGTTCTTGGCCTCTCTTTTTCATCAAGTGGCCAGTTTCTCTACAATGAAACTCCAATTGGTGCCCATCTCTAACTACCATTCCTCCTCAAAAGGATCTTTCTCCACAGGCCTCAAGGATCCCGCCCCTCCATGGGATATCACTCTGGTGTTGCAGTCTTTGACACAGAAGCCCTTTGAGCCTTCAGCAACCTGTGATCTTAAATTCTTGTCCTGGAAGACAGCCTTCCTGGTGGCTATTACTTCAGCCAGGAGTGTGTCCGAGTTGCAGGCTCTCAGCATTAAGCCCCCTTTCATGGTGTTCCACAAGGATAGGGTGTCTCTCAGAACCAAGCCTTCATTCGTCCCTAAGGTAGCTTAACCAATCTATTCAGCTTGCTGTGTTCTTCCCCAATTTTCTACTAAAGGGGAATATATGTTGCATTGTCTGGATGTCCATAGACAGCTATGTTTTTATCTTAAGAGAACTGAAACATTTTGGAAGTCCAATCAGCTCTTCATTGCCTTCTCTCAGGCCAGAAAAAGTCGAGCAGTTTTCAAGGTATCTATTTCATGTTGAGATCACCAGCTGCATTTCCTACATTTACAAAAGCAGGCATTTGGATCTTTCTGGACCAGTTAAACCTCACTCTGCTAGGTTGGTAGCCAAATCTTCTGCGTTCTTGGCAAAACTTTCTTTAGGTGAGATTTCCACTGCTGCTACTTGGTCTAACTCCCACACCTTTGTTACGCATTATACGTTGGATATGGTTTCTAGGAGCAGGGCTTCTTTTGGTTCTGCTGTGCTCTGGCATATCCTTCCCTGAGGCCTCCCAGGGTTCATAGTAGCTGGGGACTCTGATCCATCTGTGATCAATAATGACATGGATAGCATCAGATAAAGAGTTATGTACTTCCCATAACTTGGAATCTGTGTAATCCAATGTCATTATTCATCATGATGTCCTTTAAGGATGCATCTGCAGTCATCACATATGGGTTGTGGTTGGCCGGATTCCAAACTCTGGGTCCGGCGTCGGCTGATGTCACATTTTCCCCGACGTCAGAGTGCCTGGGGTATAAAAGCATCCGCCGACGCCATCTTCCTCAGTCTTTCTTGCCGCGTGGTGCCCGAAGCAGAAGCAGTTCGCAAGTGCCGGTCGGCCAGCTCCTGTATTTCAGCTACCGAAGACTTCAAAAAGCTAAGTACCCCATTGGGGACTCTTTCTTGCCTCAGCCGATGTCAGATAAAGTTAATAATTATTTGACTTGTGGGAAACAAATACCTCATAAGGATTTCCAATCTTACTGCCTCCCCTGCCTAGGCCCAGACCACGACGTCTCGGCCTGTTCAGCCTGTGCTTCCTTCAACCGACGCACTCTTAGACGTCGGGCGGAGTTTGCAGAGGATTTTTTTTGGGGCTAGTTTTTCGTATAAGATGCCGTCGGAGACTCCGACTTCTCATTTAGTTAAGAAACGGAAGGACAAGGACCGACACACGCGGACCGCGGTTTCGGCTGAAACCACGGCCAGGCCTACCGCGAGTGTCTTGGTCTCGGCTGAAACCAAGTCCTTGGTACTTCCAGTTACCGAAACCGCTCAACCGACTACCTCGGTCCCAGAGGCCCCGGCCGAGTCGGTTATTGAATTGCCAACAGAAACTGGTGTCCTGGAACCTTCCGACACCATTCCTTTAGACAAATCTACACCAGCACGTGGTGCAGCCAGGCCTCCTGCATCCATGTCCATTAAGGCATTCTCCAGGGCTAAAGCTGCTAAACTTTCAAAAGCTTTGCCTCCCAAGTTTATCCCTCAGGGACCCTCTACTGGTTCACAGATTCTAAGCTTAGCAGAGGATCTTATCTCCTTAATTAGGGGCTCTCAATCTCATCTGGACAGGGGCTCTCAACCTCCTCCAGACAAAGGGCCCAGGGTTGAGCCCTCTGATCCCCACTCCTCAGATGAGGCCTCTGATGGCTGTACTCTCTCGGACCACCAGGAGGAGGCTTTTTCGGCCTATGAGGATTCTTATGCAGAGGAATCTATTCCCTCGGCCTCCCCTCCTGAAGAGTTTTCCTTTGGGGAGACGCTACATACCATGAGAGAGCATTTCCAATGGCAGGGCCAGAAATTCTCTGATTCCAGGAAAAGATTAAGGACCTTTTTACATTTGCCTCAGCATAGGCCTTTAGCTGTTCCTCCTGTTTTGAATGTCATTGATGATGTGTACTCTGACTCTAGCACAACCCCTGATTTTCTCCCTCCGGCTCCTGCCAAACCCGATAGGTACTGCAGGGTCCCGAACTCACATCTTTACCTTTACAAGGCCCACTCTGCAGATCCAGAAACTATTTCCCAGGGCCCTAAAGGGGTTGCAGCTGCCACTGCTAAAAATCCTCTCCCCTCTGAAAGGGAGTCCAGAGCTTTAGAGAGATGGGGCAAAAAAGTGTATACTTCTGCTACTCTTTCTATGAGGGCATTAAATTGTCAATTTCATATGATACAGTACCAAGAGTATTTGTTAGATGAATTGCATAAAAAGTTGTCTTCACCTGACCCCCTAGACCGCAAGTCACTTCAGGATCTGGTACGTAACTCTCAACAGGTTAGCAACCATTTCTTGCAATGTGGTTATGATGCATTGGAAGCTTCATGTAGGTCAGCTATGACTGGCGCAGTCATACGTAGGCATGCTTGGCTGAAGGAACAATCTCTGCCAGACCATGTTAAAGCAAAGCTGCTGGATGCTCCACTGGAAAAGCAAAAGTTATTTGGCTCCACGGCTCAGGAGGTCCTAAAGAAATTTGAAGAAAAAGCAAAATCAGTACAAACAGTCAAAGATTTTTTCCAAGTACAACCACCAAGATTCAGCAGGAATTGGCCTTCCAAGAATTGGTCCTTTCCAGACACAGAGAGGTTTGAGAGAGGCAAGAACAGGCGTGCCAGAGGTAGAGGGCAAGCTAGAGGCTCCTACAGAGGACGTCAATGGCAGCCTCCCAACCAGAGAGGTAATGCAGGACCTTCAACTGCTGCAAAAGGACAGGCTCAATGACTTTACTTTGACACCGCCAACCAGGGCTCAATTGGAAGCTCCTTTGGGCAGAAAGCTTTCTTTATTTTCAGAAAATTGGCACAGTATTACAAGGGACAAATGGACACTACAAATAATAGACAAAGGATACAGGTTTCATTTCCACACATTACCAAAAAGAAAGGGCATGCCAGACCTGCCACCGAATCAAAGGGCAGAGGCTTTGAAACAAATTTCCAGGTTAATGCAAATGAAAGCTATAGAAAAAGTTCCTCTCTCAGAACAAGGCCAAGGATTTTATTCCAGACTATTCCTTGTTCCAAGAAAAGAAAAACAATGGAGGCCTATTCTCGACTTGTCCACACTGAACACTTATCTCATTGTACCAAAGTTCAAAATGCTGACTCTACAGCAGCTCCTACCCATGCTGGGCAAGGGGTCTTGGCTGGTAACTCTAGACCTCAAGGGAGGCATACCTGCATATCCCTATCAGAAAGTTGCAGAAGACACCTCAGATTTCTTGCAGGGTCAGAGCATTATCAATTCTCAGCATTGCCCTTTGGCTTATCTACTGCACCCAGAGTATTCACGAAATGCCTGGCATCAGTAATTGCACACTGCAGACTTCAGGGGATGCAAATATACCCATATCTGGACGACTGCCTTATACAAGTGGACAGCCAACAAACTTTGGTAAAACACTTGAATTATGCCATTCACCTACTTCAGGCCTTGGGGATATACAGTCAACTTTCACAAATCAAGACTTGTTCCATCCCAAAGAATAACCTTTCTGGGTGCAGATCTAGATACAACCACCCAAATGGCCTTCCTCACAGAAGAAAAACAAAGTCAACTACCAGATTACTTCAAAAATCTGACAAGACAAACCCAGCTGACTGCAAGGAAAATCCTGCAAGCCCTGGGGTACATGGCTTCTTGCATACTTCTGATTCCGCAAGCAAGACTACATATGAGGAAACTACAATGGTACCTAAGGAGTTTATGGACTCAGCACAGTCACAGCCTGGAAACTTTGATACCACTCATTCCATGCCTTCAAAAGGAATTTCTGTGGTGGGCTCAAGCAAGCCAGTCAAACAGGGGTCTGCCTTTCAGCAAACCAATAGCCAGCCAAACCATTACATCAGACGCTTCAGACCTCGGATGGGGAGCGCACATGGAGGGCAGATGCATTCAAGGTCTATGGTCACAAAAAGAGCTACGCATGCACATAAACCAAAAGGAAATGCTGGCAGTGATACATGCAGTTGAAGCCTTCAAACCCTTTCTGCATCATGGCCATCTGTTAATAGGGACAGACAACACCACGGTTATGTGGTACATAAACAAACAAGGAGGCACCCATTCCTATCCTCTTTGCAGGCTGGCAATGAATCTATGGGAACTTTCCTTGAAACTCAATATACAGCTACAATCCCAGTTTGTGCCAGGGAAAGACAATATACTGGCGGACAGCTTAAGCAGAATTATCATGGATGCACATGAATGGATGCTGCACCCAGACATCTTTCTACAGATAACACAATCATGGGGGAGACCGGACTTAGATTTTTTTGCCTCCCCCCACAATCATCAACTGAAGAAATTCTGCTCAAGGACATACCACCCACAAGCATGGAAAGTGGACGCCCTCTTTCAGCTGGAGAACTCTAACAGTGTATGCATTTCCACCTCTCCCATTAATGACATCAGAATAAAAAATGTCAAACAGTACTATAAAAAATCCGATCTCACCAATAAGCGAAAAACACTCCACCAGTCGTCTCAAGAATCCAAGATAAAAAGGTTTTAATCCACACAGAACGCCACAGGACAACAGTATAAACATCCAATGGTCACGTACCAAACACGACTCAATACAGGATACAATAAACACAGCTAGATGAGGCTAAAAGTACATTTGTCCAAGATAAAAAAAGACGCCAAAAGACTGAAGCAAACATTAAGCGCTTTCAACCAATGTATATGGTCATCAGAACTCCCATTAATGACCAAGGTTTTACTAAAGATCAGGACAGAGCAGCCAAAGGTGATTCTGATAACTCCGGACTGGCCAAGGCAGCACTGGTACCCACTGTTAAGGAGCGTGTCACGTACGAAACCATGGCCTCTTCCTCTATGGCCACTTCTACTGGCACAGCACAATTACAAAACTCTGCATCCCAACCTGAAAACCTTGCAACTAACAGCCTGGAAAATACCTTGACTCCTCCTCAGGACAAGCTATCCCAGAGAGTGAAAGATATTATTATGGAAGCTCGCCGGCCTTCCACAAGAAAGGCATATTCAGCAAAATGGAAAAGATTTCACATTTGGAACACCACAAAGGGCCTAGATGCGACAGTGATGAGCATGGCACATATCCTGGAATACTTGGCAGAAATGTTCCACAATAGTCTGTCTTACTCTTCCATTAAAATTCACGCTTCAGCAATTTCAGCAGAGTACAATACTGATCCGCCTGTCTTCTCTCATCCTCTAAGACAGTTTCTAAGAGGAATCAAAAACATCAATCCTCCAAGGAAACCACCTCTGCCTACTTGGGACCTTAACTTCGTGTTGGAAAAACTAACACTGCCTCCCTTTGAACCAGCAGCATCTGCAGAACTACAGTTCCTGTCTTGGAAGACTGCTTTCCTTTTGGCCATAACCTCAGCAAGAAGAGTATCTGAGTTACAGGCCCTTATGGCAGTACAGCCTTTTCTTATTTTTCATCAGGACAGAGTTTCACTAAGAACCAATCCTACATTTATGCCAAAGGTGGTATCCAGGGTTTCATTAAATCAAGCTATTCATTTACCTACCTTCTTTCCAAATCCACAAAACAAAGGGGAGAAACTTCTGCACACTCTGGACATACACAGACAGTTGCGCTACTACTTGGACAGAACTAAAGGTTACAGAAAAACTGACCAGCTGTTGGTAGCATATGCTGCTGGTACACAAGGAAAAGCAATTTCCAAACAGACAATTTCAAAATGGATAGGGAATTGCATTCGTTTTTGTTACTCCTTTCATGGAAAAACTGTGCCAGCTAACATTAGGCCTCATTCCACGAGAGCCACAGCCACCTCCACAGCCGTGGAGCCGTTAAGAGGGGTGGCTACCAAGGACATTTTAGAAGCTGCTACATGGAGCTCCGTGCATACATTTGCCAAGCATTACAATTTACCTTTATATTCCAGATCCAGAGCAGGCTTTGCTACGGCAGTCCTGCAGGGCATTTTAGCTACACCATCCTTTACATAGTTCCTCCACCCCCAGATTGGCTATGGTATTTTACCCATATGTGATGACTGCAGATGCATCCTTGAAGGACATAGTATAGATGTTATGTGATCCTATCTCGCCTACATTCTGTACTGATGGGTTCGGAGCCGATCCTCGGCTCCGACTCGGCACGCTATACTATAGAACAAAGTCTCTTATTGGCTGAGCTATCCCACATCCCAGGATGCACCACCACTGCTTCCCCAGATCTCGTTTGCCACTTTACAGCAAAGACGTGGTCTCGGACTTGGCTGAGCTAAGTGCTTATTTCTTTAAAAAAATTTGTGTCAGGAATTTTTGATTAATATATCCAAAAGCTGTTTTAAGAGCTATCGTTGTTGTGTGACTGAGTTTGAGTGAATTTTTGTGGTAAACTTGTCTTTAATTTGAGGGAAGGGATCCCGTTTAAGTTAGAGGGGCCTTGCCCTCGCGCGTGTTTGAAGTATTTAGTGTGAGTCTTATTGTAGTGTTGTAGTCTAGTTGGGCAAGTAATCCCATTTCTGTTAGAGGGGTCTTGTCCTTATTTACATTTTCTTTAACAAAATTTTTGAAAGTTTCTTTCTTGGTAGTAGTGTTTGTGTGTCAACATGTCGAAAGAGCACAGACGACCTGGGTTCAAAAAATGCTCTAAATGCAGCTACAAAATGTCCATAACGGTCGATCACTCTTTGTGTGTGTATTGTTTAGGCCCTAAACATCTTCAGGAGTCATGCAGCATTTGTCACGCTTTTTCCTCCCGGGTCCTCCAAGAGAGGAAAAACAAATTGATTCTAAAAGGGCTTATTACACCTTCTTTTGAGGAGGCTTTATCTTCTTCCTCTTCACCTTCGAAGAAAAAGAAATCGTCGGAACCGGCCACAAAGAAATCTTGGCAGGCTTCTCCATCGGCTCCACGGACTTCGGAGCCGAGGGCGGAACGGTCTGCCTCGATGCCTCCAGCCTCGACTCCTCTGGCTTCGGAGCCGACGGCTAGAGCTTCAAGAGGCGGGTCACCTTCATCGGCTCCACTGTCTTCGGAGCCAATGAGAGTTGCCCGCTCAGACTCTTCCCCTTCGGCGCCGAAGTCCACTTCGGCTCCGAGGGAAATTGCAATGGTTGTGGAGTCTCCCTCTGCACCGATATTTATCGAGACGATTTGGAGCTGGTCCCCCAGTCCTTCGGAACCGGTGGAGAAGTCGACTCGAACTCGTTCGATCTCTTCTCGGTCTTTGAGAATGTCGGATTCGGACATAGACAGGGTACTTCAAAGGCTGTTTCAGTCTCCAGTCTTCCAAAAGTTGGTTTCGGCTCCAGCCCAGTCTGCTCCGGAGCCGATTGTCCACCCTGTTGTCTTGGTTCCTCCTCCAACAGCCTCGGCACCATTGGAGTTGGTGCTGGTGGAGCCGGTGAAGGTTTTCGGGTCGGCTCCGACCCTTACTCCAACCCTGCCCTTCGGGTCGGAGTTCGGTACACGGACCTCCTCGGTCGGCCCCGGGGGTGACGCTTCGGGACCGATGTTTTCGGTTCTGAGCCTCCCTCTTGGTGCGTCGGCTGCGGGAGTGCCGTCTACTGTTGTGGCCTCAGGGGTCGGACCTTCCCAGGACTCTGGGGGTCCCGCCTCCAGGGCCATGAGGAGTGCTTTGGCCAAATCCTCTTTGGCCACCTCCACCGTCTCACCGGCACCTTCCCTTGGCACAGAGACTGGTTCCTTTGTAGTCCCCCTGTCTCAAGACAGCGGAGGCCTGGGGCCTGATGTCACCCCCATCGGGGGTTCCCCCCTTCCTGGAGGTCCCTCCAAAGCGTCTTCGGAGGAACCCCCAAGGAAGAGACAGTGCAAGAGGAAGCACGTCGACTCCCCTGATGAGTCTCTCACCTCGGACACAGACCTCGATGATGCAGAGGGGTCCCCCAAGTCGTCCTCGGATGATGTCTCCTTTGCAGACATTTTGGAAATCCTGAAGCAATGAGGCGACTGGCAGTCCAAACCCCCTTCCGCTGAGGCGTCGGTATTCCTCAAGGCCTTCGGGGCTCAGCCCTCCACCTCCTGGGTGTCTCCACCCTTTGATGAGCTTCTGGATTTGATCTCTCGAAGGGCGTGGGAACACCTGGATTCTGTGGAACCGGTGCCAGCTCGCCCCAATAAATTTCTGTCAGCCCCCCCCTGAAAAGGATTTTCTCTCTAAAGGTGTGGCTGTAGATGCCCTGGTGGTGGCATCTGCTACCGAAGATGTGGCAGAGGCGTCTACGTCCGTCCATCCTCCTAATAGAGAGTCCAGGAGCATGGATCGGTACGGGAAGTGCACCCTTACTTCAGCAACCTTTACTTTAAGGTCTCTGAATTATCTGACGCACTTCACCAGACTTCAGAGGGATCTGGTCAAGGAAGTTTCAGATACCCTCTCTGGTAACCTACCTGAGCAGTTGGCCCAGACGGTTAGCTCTCAGCTGGCTACCCTAGCTTCGTTATCGAACTCGTCCATGAGGCTCATTTCGTATGCAGCCGAGGGGGCGAGTAGAGCGGCGGGAACAGGTATTGCTGTACGGAGACAAGCCTGGCTTCGCCTGTGTCATTTTGTGGAAGCCTTCAAGTCTTCCTTTGCTGATGCTCCCTTCGATGGGTCCTCTCTGTTTGGATCCAAGGTAAAGGACACCTTGACTCGCTGTGAACAAGAGGGTAAGACTTTGACTGCCGTAGGGGCATGGTTTTCCACTCCCTTCAGGCCTTATCCCAAGGCTAGAAGAGGGGGGAAAATGTGGTTCCGTAAATCTCAAAAGACTTACTCCTCACAGCAGGGCGATCCCCCTTCTAGAGGCAGAGGAGGGGGAAATTTTTCAGGAAGACTCCTTCCCAGAGGCGGCGGAGGCCCCCGCAACACTGGAGACCTCGAGTCCTTTCGTGGCTCCTCAACCTTCCAGCATCCCTGAAGGATTGCCCAACTGTGCAGCTCCGGAGCCAGTCGGGGGTCGTTTTTCGAAGCACCTAAAGGCCTGGGAAAATATCACTCAGGACCGATGGGTGCTCCGAATCATCGCCGGAGGTTACACCATTCCTTTTTCTCAACCACCCCCTCCATCCCGAAAAATCCCGGACCCGCCACCCAGTCAACAGGATCTTGCAGCCATCAAAATCTCAAAGCTGCTTCAAAAAGGAGTCATCCAACCGGTCCCCGCAGACAAGACCGGATTAGGGACTTACTCAAGATTCTTTTTGGTGCCAAAAAAGACCAGGGACTTGAGGCCCATTTTGGATCTCAGCAAGCTAAATCGATCAGTCAAGAAGTCCAAGTTCCGGATGGTCACCTTGCAATCCATTCTCCCGCTGCTGGAGAAAGGTGTTTGGATGTGCTCCATAGATCTCAAGGACACCTATTATCACATCCTGATAGATCAGGCGTCCAGGAGACACTTGCGCTTCAGCCTGGGAGACGGTCATTTCCAGTTCCGTGCACTGCCCTTTGGTCTCACCACAGCCCCCAGGGTGTTCACCAAATGTTTGGCGGTGGTGACTGCTCACCTGAGAAGTCTAGGATTCCAGGTGTTTCCATATCTAGACAACTGGCTCCTAACTGCCACCTCCAGGCGTATACTCTTACAAAACCTAGCAGCCACTATATCTCTAGGCAACTCCCTAGGAATCACCTTCAATTGGGCAAAGTCTGTGTTGCTGCCATCTCAGCGCATATGGTTTATCGGAGTAGAGATAGACTCAAAGCAAATGCGGGTCTGTCTTCCTACAGAGAGGATAGAAACATTACAGTCTCAAGTTCGAGCCTTGCTCCTCAAACGCCAAGCCCCAGCCAAGATGGTTTTACAACTGTTGGGTTCCATGTCAGCCACCGTCCTCCTAGTCCCCTTGGCAAGGTTACATATGAGGATTCTCCAGTGGCTCCTGTCAGTCCAGTGGTCTTATCAGGATCTCCCTCTCAGTCACCTCATTTTGATCACAGAGACGTGCAAACAGAACCTTCGTTGGTGGCTTCTTTCCTCCAACCTGGATCAGGGGCGACCCTTCGTTCCACCACCTCCAGTGGCCACATTGACTACGGATGCCTCCCAGATGGGGTGGGGGGTCATTACCTGGGCAGGTCAGTCCAAGGCAAGTGGCATTCCGACGAGAGTCTCCTCCACATCAACATACTAGAAATGAGGGCGGTGCTTCTATCGCTGCAAGCACTACACGATTACCTCCCCCCCGGGCATGATTGCCATTCAGTCCGACAACATGTCAGTAGTCTGGTAACTGAACAAGCAGGGAGGGACCAGATCCTACCCCCTTTGCAGAGAGGCCATGAAAGTATGGGATTGGGCGATTGCAACCAAACATTTTCTGGTAGCAACACACATTCCAGAGAGATCCAATGGATAGCCGACAGACTGAGCAGAACTATTCTCTCCCCTCACGAGTGGTCTCTGAACGACAGAGTGGCAACTCAGATTTTCAGAAGATGGGGAACTCCTTGTTGCGACCTTTTCGCAACCCCCCTCAACACGAAATGCCAACAGTTCTTCTCTCTCACCCCAGTTCCGGGGGAGATTCCCAAGGACGCCCTAGTCCAAGCTTGGCCCACCGGCCTGCTATACGCCTTTCCACCGGTTCCCCTTCTTCCCAGGGGTGATCCAGAAGGCGATTCGCTTGGAGAGCAAGATGATTTTAGTTGCCCCATACTGGCCTCGTCAAGTCTGGTTTCCCTTTCTTCGGAAATATGCACTGGACGGTCCATGGTTCCTGGACCAAGTTCTGGACCTCTTGACCCATCAGTCGGGACAGCATCATCAGTCCCTCCACTCGTTGAGGTTAACAGCTTGGCTCCTCCTCTTCTGACCATAGTCAGGAGCCATGCTTTGGACCCGGAAGTTATACATATCTTGTCCTCGGCCCCCAAGACTTCTACTAAGAAAATGTATAACAGCAAATGGAAGAGATTTGCCATTTGGGCCCAACTCTGGGGATTAGATCCCATAACTGCCCCGGTGTCAGAGGTTCTGAAGTTTTTAGCTTCTCTGTTCAATCAAGGTTCTTCGGTCTCTACCATCAAGGTTCAATTGGCAGCTATTTCCAATTTTCATGAGAGCATAGAACCACCTTTGATGAGCAACAAGTTGTGTAAAGCCTTCATGAAAGGTGCTGGGCTGCTACGGCCCCCGATATCTCATCCCGCTCTACCATGGGACCTTAATGTGGTGTTAGGTGCTTTGACCTCTTCCCCCTTTGAACCGGCAGCAACTTGTGACTTGCAATTTCTTTCTTGGAAGACTGCTTTATTAGTTGCAATTACATCAGCCAGAAGAGTTTCGGAACTTCAAGCCCTATGTGACCACCATACCTGGTTTTTCACAAGGATAGAGTATCCCTCAGACCGAATCCATCCTTTGTTCGTAAGGTTTGTTCTAGTTTTTGTCTGCAACAGTCATTGGAACTTCCAGTTTTCTTCCCAAAGTACTCAGAGTGGAATACATCTTCCACACCTTGGATGTTCACAGACAATTGCGCTTCTATTTGGATAGGATGCACCAAACACGGAAAACAGATCAGTTGTTTGTGTCCTTTTCGGACAATAAATTGGGCAAAGCCGTCACGAAAGTCACTATTGCCAAGTGGATCAGAGACTGTATCAGTCATACTTACTTCATTTCTGATAAAGAGCTTACAACTACAGTGAAAGCTCATTCTACCAGGGCTATGGCTATTTCAGCAGCTTTTCATTCTAAGCTTGCCATTAGTGACATTTGTGCTGCGGCTACGTGGTCTTCTCCTCACACCTTCATTTCTCATTACAAATTGGACGTGGCATCTCAGGGGCGAGCTTCCTTCGGTTCCACAGTTCTCAGGAGAGTTTTCCAGTGAGCCACCCAGGAATCAGGTGCTAGGGACGCTGTCCCATCAGTACAGAATGTAGGCGAGATAGGATCACATAACATCTTTTAGTTATGTACTTACCATAACTTTAGATGTATGGGATCCATCTCGCCTACATTCCTAATAACCCACCCTCCTTCCCCCTGCCTTGGAGATCAGAAGAGACCGGAAGGTTCGAGTTCAGCCTTTTCATCTTGAAACACCTGGCAATATTATATCAACAGTCTATGTGTGTGTGCATGTGTGCGGACAAACAAGATCTGGGGAAGCAGTGGTGGTGCATCCTGGGATGTGGGATAGCTCAGCCAATAAGAGACTTTGTTCTATAGTATAGCGTGCCGAGTCGGAGCCGAGGATCGGCTCCGAACCCATCAGTACAGAATGTAGGCGAGATGGATCCCATACATCTAAAGTTATGGTAAGTACATAACTAAAAGTTTTGCACCTACCATAAATGTAGATGTCCGATAGGTATGCATCTGCAGTCAGGTTTACCCTTCCCCCTTCCCCTCTGTGGTATTTCTTGGGTACTTACCCCTCTAATAGCTAGTTGGGGGGATCTATTATGGTGTATTTGTTTTTATATTGTTGTGCATGTTTGGATTTTTAAATGCATCTCTCCAAATTTAGCCTTCCTTAGAGGGCACCTGGCATATGGGGCAAGAAAAACTGAGGAAGATGGAGTCAGCGGATGCTTTTATACCCCAGGCGCTCTGACGGGGAAAATACAACATCAGCCGACGCCGGACCCAGACTTTGGAATCCGGCCGACCGAAGGGCTGCCTGAGGCAGGACAACCCATATGTGATGACTGCAGATGCATACCTATCGGACATCTACATTTATGGTAGGTACAAAACTGTACTTTCCCAACCTCCTCCTGGAGATTTGGTAAATATGGAGGGATATCTCCTTTTGGGGGGTTCAGTTTTATAGGCAGTCTTCACTGCCCCTTTTTCTCTCTATCCAGCAAACTCAGAGTTGTGGGTACCAAGAGATCTTGAGAAAGGGAGGAGCGTGAGCTCGAGTGGTCCTTTCATTTGCCGGCTCGGATCCAAGGTCAGAGCCAAGACCCATCCATGATAAATAATGACACTGGATAGCACAGATTCCAAGTTATGGTAAGTACATAACACTTTTTTCCCCTCCTAGTAGCAAAATACATCCAATCTTATTTCCCACTCACTTGCTTTAGACATGATCTCTTGGCTCAGAGGTGCTGGGTCCAGAAACGTGGGATAGGGAAGATCCTTTGAAGTTGTTAAAGCTATCCCTCCCCACTCAGTACATCAGTGCTGGATAGCTTGCCATTAGTGTCAGCCCGTGAGACGAGTCTGTCAGGTCACCAGGGCCAGCTCATGTTGGAGTCTTTGGATCCTACTAGGATGGCGTAGGGCCTGTTTTGACTTTGGCTTTTGAGGCCTCTGAAAGAGTCCACTTTCAGACTAGAGGGCAGTCTTCCCTTCCCATCTCTGCTCCATTCTGACCTTGCCCCCGCAGAGGTCTTTGAGTCCTTGTCCTCCACATTCAGTCACATCAGGACAGCCAGCCTGGTAGATGATACTGATTTGGATGAGGGGGAAGTGTCCCCCAGACCCCATCTCAAGGATTTCTCCTTTGGTGGTAATTCTTGAACTACTCAGACTGAGTGTGTTGGTCCACTGAAGCCTCCCTTCCAGAAGGAATTTTTATTCCTTGAGGCTTTTAGGGCTGCCATCTACCCCTTGGGTGCTCCCTCCCTGTGGATGATTTGGTTGGTTTGGTTTCAAGAAAGGCATGATGAAAGGAAGCAGACATAGTTGAACCCATCCCTGGAAACCTGACAGTGTCCCCCAAATACCGCCCCTTAGGGAGCAGGAGCCCACAGTGGATTCCATGATGGTGGTGGCAGCTGACAAGAAGGGGCTTGCTGAGGAGAGCTCCACAGTCCATCTCCCTAACAGGGAGTGTAGAGTATAGGGCATTGGACAGATTTAGTAAGTGGGTACATGCCTCCACAACCTTTGCGGTCAGGGAACTGCATTGTCTGACTTGCGTAACATATTTACAGAGGAATTGCACTAAGAAACTGTCCTTATCTGCAGAGGAGAAGAAAGCTGTTGACACATAACTGGCCTTCCTTCAGTCCTTGTTGAACGTAATCAGTGCATCTTGTCTCAAATGTGGCCGATGGCAGATCGCAAGCAGCAGGCATGCCTAAATGCACCTCTCTGACTTCATGAAACACTTCAAAATATCCTGTAATAATGCTATGATGGATCCACCATTTTTGGACTTAAGGTTAAAGAGACACTGTCCAAAAGCATGCAGGGGGGAAAAACCTTGTTTGCACTTGAGATACTGTATTTAACCTCCCAGAGGACCTTTTGAAGAAACCAGAAGGGAGGGAAGAAATGGCAGATGTTCTTCGTGTTTCACTGTTGCAGTCATCATGTTTAGGATATCCTGCCAGGGGTAGCCCTCAGTCGGCCCAAATACCAGATTCTTAGTATTTCTGCGTCGGTTGCTGTCGCTCCAGGACTGACGTCATATCAGTGGTATAAAAACAGGCAGCCGACACCATTACATCAGTCTTTCTTGCCGAGGAGCCCAAAGCAGAAGCAGTTTGCATGAGTGATAGTTGGCCGCTACCTGAGTTTTCGTTTCTGAACTGAAGTTGAAATCTTCTAAAGCTAAGTATCCCATTGGGGATCCTTTTTTCTTGCTCTAACCGATGTCAGAAAAAGTTAACAATTGTCTCGCCTGTGGAAAGCAAATACCACACCGAGGTTTCCATTCTTACTGCGCCACCTGTATAGGCCCAGACAACGATGTTCCTCACTGTTGCTTTTGTGCTTTGTTCAACGCCAGAACTATATATAGTCGGGCCCTTTATTGTAGCTAGATATTTTCGTTCTCAGTCCTCGAATTCCGATATGGCTTCGGTAAGCCATCCAACTACAGATCTTCTGAAAAAACGTAAGGATAAAGACAGAGACCGACCGCACAGGTCCAAAACTGCCGACAGCGCTTTCGTTAAGCTAGTAGTAAGTTCTCCGGTCCTCCGCTTTCGCAGCCCCTGATGCCCACTTCTATGGATTCACAGGCCGCTACTGAAACCCTTTTGGAGTCCGGTATGCAGCAAGACTCTTCTTCAACTAAGGATCCTGCAGATGTCTCTACCTTGGATGGGTCGGAGCCGCTGAGCAGGCACCAGCTTCTGAAGAAATGCTTTGCATTACCGATACTAGATACAAACAGACTTTTTTCGCATCTTCAGTTCTTTCTAAAACTACCGAGTTTCTAAGGCCCAGGGTACGAACTATGTCCAGAAAAACGATGACCCAAGCTCAGGCACCTGCCTCCTTGCCTCAGTCTCAAATGCTTAAAATGGTGGAAGACTTTATGTTTTGCGTTTTGTTCAATCTTGTCTCACTATATTATAACCTTGGGGAATGATTTCATTGTTTTTAGTCTCCGGTTTCAACCAAGTTTCAGTGAGGCAGAAGATGTCAAAGGAGTGAATATCTAGAAGGGCATGGAGGTTGGCTACTTTATGTGGTTAAAATGGTAATAGTGCAGTTTTTCAAAGGAGGTGAGAAGGTAGGTAGAGGTGAGGACAGTTGAAAGTATAACTACAAGTGTTAGCTTGGTTAGATTAGCCAGAGGCATCTTGTTGAGATTATAAATAAGAGGAGTAAGGAGTTGGGATTGAAAAATAGGAGAAAAGACAAAAGGATGAGGGAAGTGTAGAGAGGAGGGCACTAATACATATTAGTTAAGAGTAAAGGGATATGGTAAGGTACTCTAAGGTGTGGCTTACTGTGAGTGATTGTTAGAAGGTAAAGGTGTGGCTAAAGTTTATGGGATGAAGTGATGTATGGGATTGGTTGGAAGAGAGAGAGGGCGTGGTTAGGGAAGTATAAGTGTAGGACCTCTGGGGTGGGTGGGAATTGGGGGTAGGGTAGTGGAGCGGAGTGAGCCCGTAGGGTGAACGGAGCGGGTCAGAGCTGAGAGAGGCTGAGAGGCAATCAGTTATGCAGAGAGATTGTGTTCTACAGGCTTAGGATAGGTAAGAGACACTTTGTTGCTACTTATCAGAAAATGGTGAACATAGGTATAACTGTGTAGGGGAGAAAGGTATGAGTAAAGAGTTCTATAGCAGAGAGAAAGGTATTTATAAATAGTTCTATAGCAGGAAAAGTAAGTTTAAACAGAGTTAATTAAGGGGGCCAGTGGCTGGAGTAGTAATTGACAAAAAAGCTGGCTAGTTTGTGAAACTCTCAGACTTAACCAGGATAATTCCCTTTACAACTTTTCATGGGGTGGGGGGTAATTACTTGAGTAGAAAGTACAAGCAGGGATAGCAGAGAAAGGCTGGTCTACAGAGCTAGTGGATTTCTACTTCCAGTAAGAAACAGTTTTCCATGCCTTGAGGTCTGCTGCCCTTTAGTGGTAGATGTAGGGAAAACACTAAATCCACTAAGATAGGAGGTGGGGGGGTAAGATAGTAAAGAGATGGTCAGAGGGGTAGGTCCGCGGGTGTGTTGGCCCTTGCAAATTAATTTAAGTTTAATGCACTCTCAATTAATTTGAAATTAAAGCACTCACAAGTTTATAGTTAAATCCTAAAGATACTGTAGGATATCACCTGCACTGTGATGCTGAACACAGAGAGACTAGATAGTTCCTGTAGGGTTTCTAGGTTAGGTTTCCCTTCTGTTCAGTTTGGATTTCATTAGCCTTACAGGGTTGCTGAGGGACAGGCTGTGTCTCAGCACAGGGCTTGGTAGCTGAAAAAGAGACTAAAAGATGTTAATTATGTTAGGCAACTAGGTTAAGGACTATGCAGGAGTGGAAGGTAAAATGAAGGAGGAGGAGTGCAAGTCAGTAGTTGAGTGGAGTGTAAGATACAGTAAAGTATTTGCACAGGTATTCAATTTACCTTATAATCCAACCCAGAATAGTAACATAGAAGTCCTCATCACCAAACTTCAAATCAACCCAAACAAATCTTTATACATTATCTGTATTTACCCACCACCCGGAAATATCACTACAATCGATGCTATACTAAGCTGGGTGTCTTCAACTTACCCCCAAGAAACAATAATAGTAGGTGACTTTAATACTGGCTGGAAAAGTGTCAGCGCTGAAAATCCTACCTCTCATATTAACCTCCATGGCTTTAGCCAAACTATCACCTCCACAACCAGAATTAACAAACCAAATAAAAAAGAGAGCACCTTAGACTGGATACTTATAAATAGACAGAAACAATCGTACAAGGTAGGAACGCTGCCAGACGATGTAAGTGATCATATTTTGACCTACATCATAAGAGAAAAAAATGATCTTTCCAACCTCCCCACCTTTAGGATAGCACGCTCTACCAAATACTTTAACTCAGAATTATTTCAAAATGAACTTAGTGCCTGTGACTGGAACCCTTTAAAAACCCTACCACTTGAAGAGGCTGTAACGTATCTTCTCTAAATTCTTATCTATCCTGGATAGGCATGCACCTAAACGGTCCATCAGAATGAATTCTAACCCAGCCCCATGGTTTTCTAAAGAAACCAGACATCAAATTTTGCTTAGGAACAAAGCTTGGGCTAAGTGGAGAGCTAACAGAAATATATCTGATCAACTAAATTTTAGGCAGCCGAGAAATAGTACAAAAAAGCAATACTTACAGATAAAAAGAACTACTACTGTAAACTGCAGCAAACTCACCAAAATAATCCCCAGAAGTTCTGGTCTAGTATCAATAAACTCCTTTCCCCAGGGCACTCTAACACCCACCCCACTTGATGCCGATCCAAATACCTCCATCAAACTGCCAATACTTTCAACTCTCTCTTCACTGAGACCATACTAGCTAGTCAACTAATCCCAGACAACTCAAGTCTTCCCACCACCATACCAGGCATTCTACCTACGTTCAAACTGCAACCCATCTCTTACTACTCTCATGTATAAATTCATCCAAAAACCCAAGGCTTGTACTCCTTCTGCTGACCAGCTACCGTCACAATATCTCCAAAAAGCAGCCAAAGTAATTGCGTACCCTATATCCATCCTTATAAATAGGCCAATTAAGGATGGAACCATTCCAGATATTTGGAAAATCACCCACATTATCCCCCTGCACAAAGGTGGAAACTCAAATGACTACTCTATCGGCCAATAGCTCTCTTATCACCCTTAGCAAAAATTATGGAAAAATGCATTCACCAACAACTTTTACATCATTTATCTTAATATAACAATAGCAAACTGCCAACATGGTTTTAGGCCATCTCACAGTACCACAACTGCCCTTTTATCCTTTACAGATACCATCACTAGAAAACGCAATAAAAACATCCTCTCATCTGCATTC
Organism: Protopterus annectens; assembly: GCF_019279795.1. Taxonomy (NCBI): domain Eukaryota; kingdom Metazoa; phylum Chordata; order Ceratodontiformes; family Protopteridae; genus Protopterus; species Protopterus annectens. The sequence continues at coordinate 1,673,760,583 of NC_056725.1, forward strand.
TTTATTGACCTCTCAAAAGCTTTCCTCATGGTAAACCACACCCTTCTAATCAATATTCTTGAATCCCTTTCCTTTGACTCTCAGGCTGTTAAATGGTTCAGATCCTACCTTAACAACAGGCATTTCTCTGGGAAAATCAAATTTCATCCTTTCTGCCAGTCACCCTCAGAGTCCCTCAGGGCTCTATTCTTGGACCACTTCTTTTCTCATTATTTATCAATGACCTCCATGTAGCAATTCCTCAAGCCACCTGCATTCAGTATGCAGATGATTCTACGCTAGTATGCTCAGCATACTCCCCATCAGAACTACATTCTCTTACTCAAAATGTTTTTAACATTGTAGAAACATGGTTTACAAAATGCTGCCTCCTTCTTAATGCCAAAAAAAAAGCTCCTTCTCTTTACTCCCACTACTAAGTCCTCCCCCATAGATTTCTCAGTCGCTTCCAATAATGGCACTCTTATATTCCCTGACTCTACCACTAAACTGTTAGGAATTACCATTGACAGTAACCTTACATTTGATTACCATATAAATAACACCATTAAAACTGTCAATAGAAAAATAGGCTCCTTATATAGAATCAAACCTTTCCTAACTCCAGCAGCCAGAACCAAGATTGCTCACTCCCATCTAATCTCAACTCTTCTGTACGCCTCACCTATATATACTAACCTAAAGAAAAATAATCTTAACAAACTAGCAACTTCCTATAATAAATAAAGGAAGCAGCAAACCACCAAGAAACAGTCCAAGCTCTTCGAATCTAAACGTGGGTTTATTGAACTAATAACACACAGCCAACGTTTTTGCTACTTGACAATACAGTAGCTTCCATAGAGATGCAGAAAAAAGACACGCCACAATTTTAAAATGCTTAATAAGAAACCCCCCTTCTTACATCACTCTTTACCTTAAAGGGGTAATGTTAACATTTTAGTAGTTAAAAGCGTCTTCCTACTTTGTTATGACAAGCTACAACAAATAAATTACAAAAATATGTTAAAAAAATTTTGCAAAACTTATGTTTAAATTCATAGTTTAAAAGTTAATGTTCTATATCAGCTCAGATATTCTATACTCTCATACTTAAAAATTTATATCTATTTTACATAAAGAAGTAGTTATAATTACATGCTCCTTACTTCAGACTAACAAATTTGAAAGTAGGAGCAAGAATTCTCTGTCATTGTCACTACTACTAATATTAAAGGTTGAGATTTAAAAATGTATTTTATTGTTGAAAATTAAAAATATTAATAAGAATCAACACATCAAAACAGTCTAAACAATACAAGAATACATGTTACAAAACTAAACTTGGTATTATATGCAACAGTGAACTTGCTTATGCATTATCTCTTATAATCTACCTCTTATAATTTCACAATTTCAAAATACATGCTATGTTACAATTTTCGTTAAGACCTGGAAAGCTGAAAGAATTCAGAGTAAGTTGGCATTCCAGTTCCTTACTTTCTAGTAGCAATGAAACAGGGCCACCTCTGATTGAAGGCAAGACTTGATCGATGGCTAAAAAATGGAAACTGTGACCAGGGTATTTAGAAACATGTTTCGCTAATGCATTATCAAGCTTGTTTTTCTTGATAGCGTATTGGTGTTCATACAATCTGTCACGTAGCCTACGATCAGTCTTGCCTATATAAAATGCCGTGCAGCAGTTACAATTGGCTAAATATATTATAGATTTCGATTCGCAATTAAGTTTGTGTTGAATGTAAAATTTTCTATTGCCTATGGTGAAAGTTTTAGCAGCTTTTACATATTTACACCAATTACAGGCGCCACACTGAAGCATACCTTTGTATCTATAAGTCATATCAACGTCAGAGTTCCTTTCTAGTAACATTTTGATATTACATCCTCTCCTGTATACAATATTAGGTACATCTCCCAGTTTGTCCAAAAGTTGTCCATTATTCGTAATGAACTGCCAGTTTTTAAACAGTATAAAACGGATATCAATAGAATTAATATTAAAAGGGGTGATGAAACTAGTTTTATGTTTATCCTTACCACTGTTTGGAATAACTATGGAACCCAAACTAGTAACACTGAGGTTACTATCTTCCAAGATGTTACTGGCAACAACGGACATCTGGGAAGTACATGATTGTAAAATGGGTCTATACGTTCCATTGGTACATTTCAGCTCAACTTCATTAATTAACTCTAGAATAAGATGAACTGGGTACTTTCTACTAGTGAACATATCTTTTAAGTTTTGACATTCTTCTTTAAATGAAGATTCACTACTACACATCCTGGCTGCTCTTATAAGCTGCCCCTTTATGATAGATCTCTTCTGTTTGAAAGGGTGTGAGCTGTCGAAGTGCAGGAAGGAATTACAATATGTATGCTTCCTAAAAATAGATGAGTTATACTCACCTATATTAAAGTCTTTATACAGTTTTACATCCAAATAATCAATTTCTGTTTCATCAAATTTATAAGTAAATGTAAGGAAATCAGTAGTTCCGTTTAAATAGTCAACTAAACTAGCTGCTTCAGATACGTTACCCTGAAATAAGATGAAAATATCATCCAAGAATCTCGTATAAAATTTTAAATAAGGCTTGAAGTCTACATTATGAAGTAAAAAAATGTCTCTCCCAGTATGCAACAAACAAGTTAGCTACACTTGCACCACATGGTGACCCCATAGCTATCCCTTGTTTTTGTAAATAGAAATTGCCATTAAAGGTGAAGAAGTTGGAAGTTAGAATAATGTCAAGTAATTCTGACACTATGTAAATATCCCTTTCACTTGCTTTAAGCTCTATTAGTATTAAAGTTAGCCACTCAATAGCTTCACCATGTGGGATTGAAGTGTATAAGTCAATGACGTCTATCGTCAAAAAATTAGCTGAACCATCAAAAGGTATTTTATTAATGTTCTGAAGGAAAGATCATGAGTCTTTGCATATTTCTGGGATGGGTTTCAAGTATTTAGCCAAAATTGACTCAACCAGTTAAGCACATGGGTATGTCATTGAGGCTCGACTATCTATCAATGCTCTCATAGGAGGGTTAGTGAGATTCTTATGGATCTTCGGAATACCGAAGATAATAGGCGTCTAAGGCAACGAGATATCAATATAATTATAAGTATCCAAGTCAATTTTAGCATTAATAAAGAGGTCTTTAAAATACCCTCTAATTCTACCAAAACTAACGTTCATTTCATTCAAAGATGATTGTACATAGGCTGGTCCCCTAAGCACTGACAGCATCCTTTCTGTATAGTCAAAGTTGTCAAATATGACTAAACCTCTACCTTTGTCCGGTTTAATGACTCTCACTGGGGAGTTGCATAAATGTTTATTCATTTGTTCATCCGAGACATTTAATTTCCTTGTCAAAAAAAATGTCCTATAATAACATTGCCAGATTTGCCACTGGCAATCCCTTTAGAACCTTTGTCAGCTAGACTGGCTTGAATTCCAGAACCATCTGATAATCTCCCAACTCACCATTGCCCACAAGATATTTTACCAACCTAACACCACCCCTATACTCTCCAATCCCCTATAAAAATCTGAATTCCCTACGTTCTTCTAGCAAACTCCTCGCTAGCATAACCAAGTTAACAACGTAGCTGGTGACTCTGTTTACTAACACAGAGGGGAAAAAAACTGGAACCAGCTACCCAAATGAACTAACTCTACTCTCTTCCTTGCCTCTCTTTAAAGAAAAACTAAAGAAATACCTCAAAATGCACTGGTTATGCCCTTGTAGCAACCCCAACTAACCACCCACTTTCACTACTGATACTTCCTCTTCCAAATAAACTTATTAACATTTTAAAGCTAATTCATGCAAGCAAGGCTGTTACTGTTTGAACTCTAATCAACCTACTGCTGAAATATTTCTACTTTGATGTGAAAAATTCCTTATGAATCTTACTGTGCTACATTTTTTATTGTCACTCTTTCAAGTGTAAATATCTTCACTATGTTGTTACTTGTACTTTTTTTAAAAATCCTTTCATTTACCATGTAACAACATTTTTAATTTTCTATTTTGCTGGAGCTTTTCTCCCCGGGCCTCTACTGAAAATGGAAATATATCCAGCTAGACTAGCCCGGTTAACAAATGTAAAATAAATTAAATAAAATGTTTATTAGGGGAAGCCAAGCTTACCCCTTCCAAAAGAAAGAGACGTGTCCCCAGTAGTTTTATCTGAACAGGAGTCCGATGACTCTGAGGCTTTTCAATATGAAGACATGCAATCCTTCTCTGCTTATGAGGATTTTGATGTAGAGGAATCCATTCCTTCTGCCTCTCCACCCAGGGATTTTTCATTTGGGGAAACCCTTCATACTGTAAGGGAGCATTTCCAATGGGAATGTCAAGATTATCCTCAGTTAAAAAAGAGACTCGGGGAATTCCTAGATTTACCACAGCACAGATCTTTGGCCATTCCTCCTGTCCTGGATGGTTGTGGATGATGTTTTTATGGAATCCAGTTTGACTCCTGACACCCTTCCTCCTGCTCCCAGGAAACCTGACAGGTACTACAGAGTCCCTGACTCTCCCAAATTCCTTTTCAAAAATCCTAATGCTGATCCAGAGGTCATCTCTCAAGGAATTAAAGCAACCTCAACTAAAAATCCCACCCCCTCAGAAAGGGATTACCAAGTTTTAGACAGATGGGGTAAAAAAAAAGTATACACCTCTGCTACTCTTGCTATTAAAGCACTAAATTGTCAGTTCCACATGCTGAAATAGCAATTTACCATGGAACTCAAACAAAAAATATCTTCCTTTCCTGCTTGTGCAAAAAATAAAGAATTACAAGAGCTTATGCATTCTGCAAGTCAAGTTACTAAGCACACCTTGCAATGTGGCTTTGATGCCCTAGAGGCATCTTGCAGGGCAGCAGTCACTGGTTCTGTCCTTACAAGGCATGCTTTGCTTAAGGAACAGATCTTGCCAGACCATGTCAAATCAAAATTATTGGATGCACCATTGAACAAAGGCAATTTGTTTGACACCAAGGCAGAAGAGGTCTTTAAAAAGATGGAAAAAAAGCTAAATATATGTAGTTAGACTTTTTACAGGTCCAGCTTATGAGCTTCAGTAGGCATTGCCCCTCCAAGCACTGGTCCTTTCCTGCCCCCTCCAGGCCAGCTCAGCCCAGACCCAGGGGAAGCAGACCCCCAGTCAGCAGCCCCAGGGATTGCAGAGATCTAAGCAATGGAGTTCCTCCTCTTTAAAAAACAGGGAGTGCTAAGCCACCCCCTTATCTGCCCACCTGCTTGTGCCCCTAGAAGGAAAACTCTCCTTCCATGCAAACTACTGGGCCTCTATTACCAGCGACCGATGGGGCCTCAACATAGTGTCCCAGGGATACAGATTTTATTTCCACACTCTGACAACCCCAAAAGGGTTCCCAGATCTTCCTCCAAACCAGTTGGCAGAGGCCAAAAAGCAAGTCCTTTCCCTGCTCTCCATGAGGGCAATACAGAAGGTTCCTGCAGACCAGATAGGCCAAGGTTTCTATTCCAGACTCTTCCTGGTACCCAAAAAAGAGGGCACCTGGCACCCAATCCTCTATCTGTCCATTCTAAACACCTTTCTGGTGATAACAAAATTCAAAATGCTCACCCTCCAGCAGTTTCTTCCTATGCTTTCCAAGGATGCTTGGTTAGCCACCCTTGACCTAAAAGAGGCCTACCTACACATCCCAATCAGGGAATCTTGCAGGAAATGTCTACGTTTCAGGGCAGGATCAATGCGCTTTCACTTCTCTGCGCTTCCCTTTGGCTTATCCACTGCTCCCAGAGTTTTCACAAAATGCCTGGCTCCAGCCATTACTTTTTGCAGACAAAGAAATATTCAGATTTACTCCTACTTAGATGATTGCCGGATTCAGGCAGACAGGAAATGCTGTTACAGCACCTGACCTTTGTAAAGGACCTACTGACCTCTCTTGGGTATACTAGCAATGAAAAGAAATCAAAACTAGTCCCCACACAAAAAATGTATTCCTGGGAGCAAGCCTGGACACAGCATCCCAGAATGACATTCCTTACTCCAGAAAAACAAGCCTACCTGACAGGCTACTTCTCTCATCTAGCCACCAGAACCCAGTTATCTGCAAGGAAAATCCTGCAAGCTCTAGGGTTCATGGCCTCCTGCATTCTTCTCATTCCATATGCCAGACTGCATATGAGGAAACTACAGTGGTACCTAAAAATTCTTTGGTGTCAACACTCTCAAGACCTGGAAACTATCATACCAATGATACCTTGTCTAAGGAAAGATTTTCTTTGGTGGGCAGCAGCATGCAACCACAACAAGAGACTTCCCTTCTCACAACCTCACAGTGCCCAAGCCCTCACCACAGATGCATCAAACTATGCCTGGAGTGCACACCTGGACAGCAAGTGCATTCAGGGCCATTGGAGCCCAAATCAAATACATCTGCACATCATCCAAAAAGAGATGCTAGCTGTTCAGCACGTCCTGACAGCTTTCAGACCCCTACTCTCCCCGGGGCCTCTACTGATCAAAACAGACAACACCACAGTGATGAGGTATATCAACAAGCAGGGAGGGGCTCATGCTTATCCTCTCTGCAGGCTCGCCATGGCCCTTTGGCACACAGCCTCAGCCATGCAACTACACCTGCTAGCACAATTCCTGCCAGTCTCCCTAAACTCTCTGGCAGACAACTTAAGCAGAAACCTGCTAGACCCACATGAGTGGCAGCTAGACCACAGAACCGTCACCCTTGTAACCCAGAAATGGGGGCACCCTGAAGGTGGACCTCTTTGCCTCCCACTCCAATCATCAGTGCAGCAAATTCTGCACCAGGGAACCTCACAGCAAAGCCTGGAAAGTGGGTGCTCTATCCTTCCAGTGTAAACCTCTCGGTCTATGCATTTTCCCCCTCTACCACTCATTTCAAGGGTACTGCTCAAAATAAGGGAGGAAAAACCGAGGGCAATCCTGATTGCCCCAGACTGGTCATGCCAGCACTGGTACCCACTGCTGCTCAGCCTGTCACCCCTGCCACATGGCACCTACCTCAGATCTCAAATCTCCTGACCCAGAAGAATGGAGAATTCATGCATTCCCAATTGCAGACCCTCAACTTGGCAGCCTGGCTTATTCCCTGACCTCTCCTCAAGCTGCCAGCCTAAGCAAACAAGTCCTAGATGTTATACGTGAGGCTAGATGCCCCGGCACTAGAAACTCCTATGCTGACAATTGGAAAGGTTTTGCACCTGGATCCAGAATAAGGGAAACTAAACAATACAGCCCTCCCTACCGCTCATCCTGGATTACCTAGCAGACCTAATACACAGGGGTCTATCCTTCTATTAAAATTCATGCCTCTGCCATCTCTGCTCATTACAGCACAGAGCCATCTCTCTTCTCACACCCTCTCATTAAACAGTTCCTAAGAGGGGCTAACAACTTAAGGCCACCCAGAAGAGCTCCTACCCCAGCTTGGGACCTTAGCTTTGTGCTGGAAAAGCTCACCCTACCCCCCCTTTGAACCTGCAGCTTCAGCAGAGTTAAAATTCCTCTCTTGGAAAACAGCATTTCTTCTGGCCATCACTTCAGCTAGAAGAGTTGCAGAGCTACAAGCACTCATGGCTGTAGAGCCCTTCATCATTTTCCATGCTGTCAGGATCTCCCTCAGGACTAACCTATCCTTTATGCCTAAAGTGATGTCCAGTGTGGCTCTCAACCAATCCTTTCATTTGCCCACCTTTTTCCCTAACCCACAAAACAAGGGGGAAAGGATTCTGCACTCTCGATGTGCACAGACAGCTCAGATTCTGTCTGGATAGGACTAAATCTTTTACAAAAAATAACCAATTGCTAGTCAGCTTCACAGCAGGGGCAAAGGATAAGGCCATATCCAAACAATCTCCAAATGGATAGCACACTGCATCCATTTCTGCTGCAAACAGCACAGAAAACTGCCCCAAACGGGGTCAGGACACATTCCACCAGGGCAACCTCCACCTCTGCAGCTTTTTTCAGAGGGGTCCCCACAAGGGATATCCTGGAGGCTGCAACATGGACTTCTGTTCATACCTTCACCCAAGCATTACCACCTGCCTATTTTCTCCAAATCCAGGGCAGGCTTTGCCACCGCAGTCTTGCAGGGCATCCTAGTCAGCCCCCAGTCTTGTTGACTGCCTCCACCCTTTTCTTCAGCTTTGGGAATCAACCCAAATGTGATGACTGCAACAGTGAAACACAAAGAACATAGTACAGTTGTGTACACTTACCATAAATGTAGATGTTCGAGTGTATTCATAGGTTGATACTAGGCTATCTGCCCTAGGGCATTTACAAGCCTAGCCAGAGTGTGTTTGGCTTTCACCATGCTTCTTAGATTAGTTGACTGTGCCTCTGTATAGTAGGTCACAGAAAATAGCCCATTTAAGGTTAGTTTACCATGCCTCTGTCTAGCAGTGACACAGTAATTTCTATCTCCCATCCAACGGTCAAGATTCTTCTTGAAGAGGGTCATTGAGGGGCTGTGTCTGACATGGATTGGGATTTTGTTCCAGAGTGAGGGGAGCCTCTGGGATATGAATCTGTCCCTCCAGCATGTTCTATTTATTTCTGTGCTGAGGTTTAAGTCACTGGAGCGTGTAGTTCTGATGGATTTGGATTTCTTGAGGTGGAGCATGTCCATTAATTCTGGGTTGGACATGGCTTTATACGTCCGGCACAGATCGCCTCTGAGTAGAGCTGGAGTTTCTTTAGCCTAACTGCGTAGGGCATCTGTTTGAGTCCCTTGATCCTCTTGGTGAAGTACCTTTGGGGTCTTTCTAGTTGTAGCAGGTGTCTGGTAAGGTACATCCCAAATGGGGCATTGTATTCAATTATGGGCCTGATGAGTAGAGGGGCACAATGACCTCTCTTGATCTAGATGTGAACCCCTTCATGATAAGGTGGGCTGTATAGAATGTCTTTCTAACCACTTTGACAATGTGATTGTCAAAGGAGAGGTTGCAGTCTACTTGGGTCCCCAAATCCCTACTTCTTCTGTACTTAATGGATTACCACCTATGTGGTAATTTGTGGGCACTTTGTTTTTCCAAAAAGGGGATGACTATGCACTTTTTGGCATTTAGCTTTAGGCCATGGCTCTGGCACCAATTATCCGTCTCTGTGAGACCTTTGTGGAGGATGCTTGTGTTAGCCGGCGAGTCAATTATGGCCCCCAGTTTGCAGTCATCTGCAAACGTTGGTAGCCATAGTCCTCCTGTGTTAGCCTGTTGCAGTCCTGGTTTCCCCCCTCCATCCTGCTTGCCTCTCTCTCTTCCTCTCTCCTTACAGGGAATTTTTAGTATTTACTTTCTACTGGTGGTGTTCTTCCACCATAACCTAGCTCCCTATTTGGGGGCTCTTGACAGTTGGGTCAAGAAAAACTGATGTGTTGGCATCGGCTACCTGTTTTTATACCACTGACGACCTGACATCAGTCCTGGAGCAACAGCAGCTGACACAGAAATACTAAGCCTCTGGTATTCGGGCCGACCGAGGCCTACCCCTGGCAGGATAACCCAAATGTGATAACTGCGACAGTGAATACACTCAAACTTCTACATTTATGGTAAGTGTACACAACTGTATTTTCTACAAATCCCAAAGTTTTGCACCATGAGCAGTCATAGTGGATGTTGTTCCCCACAACAGAGGTGGACTGCAGAATAAATTATTTGAGTCCTTTCTCTAATAAGCCTTTTCAGCACTTTTGAACAGTTGCCCAGCTGTTGCATTCTGGAGTGCTTATCCCTGTATTCTGTGGCCTGGACATCCATCACTTGAGATGTATGGGTGCAGAGGATCCTAACCAGAAGTTACGTATTTCCCTTTCTTTTTCAGCACCCTTATTCTCTCAATGGAAGACAAAAGCACCAGAAAAAAAAAAAAAAAAAAAAAAAAGCTGCTAGACAAGCGAATTTTCCAGGAGTTTCCACCAGACCAGCATGAGTGCAGAGTTTACTTATGTTTCTGGGACCTCAGGCCCATTCTGGACCCCAGTCACTTGAAACAGTATTGGAACTAGACATAATTATAGATGGCTACAGTATATTCCCATCCTACCATTGCTGATGAAGGAAAATTAGATGTGCTATATTGCCCTCCAGTATGCATACTACCAGATAAGGATGGCAAATATTCCAGGTTTGCAGTAAAAACAACAGCAAAGCAGCAAAAAACAGCAGCAAATGCAACGAAAATCAAAGACCAGGAACCCAATGAATAAAATTTATTCCTCTCTGACATCTTGGCATACACTGCCTTCTTGGTGTACTCCAAAAAGACAGTGTATGCTGAGACATCAGAGAGGAATACATTTTATTCATTGGGTTCCTGGGCTTTGTTTTTTGTTGTATTTGCAGATGTTCCAGGTTTCTCTGCTATCGGTTGGGAACCATTCACTTTCAGTTCAGAGCCCTTCCTGTTGGTCTCACCACAGCCCCTCCAAGTGTTCACCAAGTGCATGGCAGTGTTTGAAGCTCGTTTCAAGCTGCAGGGAGTTCTTGAGTTTTCCCATATCTGGATGGTTGGCTTTTAACTTCCCACACCAGAGATTTCCTTATTCAAGCCAGAGACTCCTTTCTGCTCCTTTCCTCACAGCTAGGCATAACTGTCAGCACAGCTAAACCCAAGCAAACAGTAGAATACTTTGGAGCCCATCTAGATGACAAGTTACAGGCAGACTGCTGGAATTCAGGATTCTCAGTCTTCAGCAACAGGCAGTGGTTCTAATCTCCCACCCAAAACCTCCAGCAAGTTTCATTTCATGTCTTCTCAGCTCATTGGCAGCTGCTATTACTTTAGTTCCTCTGGCCAGGTTTTATATGAAGGTGCTACAGTGGACACTGGCAGTGCAGAGGCCAATGAGGTGTGAACCCATGAATTTTGAGTGTCTTTGAAAAACTCCTACTTAGTGGTGGCTAGACTCTCCAACTATATGTCAGGATCAACTCCCCCCCCCCTTCTCCCCAGGCCCCAGTGACCATGGATACTTCTCAATTGGGGTGGGAAAGCATTTTTTGAGAGAGACTATCCAAAGCTCATTGTCCCCTTCAGAGACCAGTTTTACATTAATATTCTGGAGATAAGGGCAGTCGTCCTAGCATTGTAGGCCTTTCAGGACTCCCTCCCCAGAGGTGTGGTCTCCATTCAGACATGTACCAAACCACGTACATCAACAAACAAGGGAAAACACGTTCTTACCCATTTTGTCAAGAGATCATGGTGGTTTAGCAGTGAGCGATATCTTCTTACTGCTTTCTGGTATCACATATACCTCTGAAATCCAGTGTTCTAGTGGACAAGTTGAACAGGTCTGTCCTTTCATGAGGGGGTCCCTCAATCCACTAGTGGCAGAACACATTTTCAACCACTGGGGCTGACTGTGCTGTGACATATTTGCTTCCCTGCCAACACCAAATGCAGCAGGTACTTTGCCCTAATACCCAAGAGGGGAATTGCCAAGGGATGCTCTGATTAGTACTTGGCCCCCATTCTCCCTTATATCTATCCCACTTATTTTCCTCATCCAAGAGTTTCTGCAGAAAGCTTTACAGAGCAAGGCTTCAGGGATCCTTATTTGCTCCCTTCTGGTCTCAACAGGTATGGCTTCCTTTCCTCTGATTCACGTTCCATGAGTGCAAGACCCTGTTCTCTCTCAACCTTCTGATAAGCCTTACCTGGACATTGCAGCCCTCAAGTTGATCACATGGTTTCTCCAGTTCTGATGATCGTTACAATCCAGACTTTCATCCCAAGTTATCCACATTGACGACTTCCTGACAGAAGCTTTCAACCAGGAAGATTTACAAAAGCAAATGGAAACAATTTTTGATTTGGATTTTTGGTAGAAATATAGACCCTTTTCAGTTCCTCTTCTATTTATCTTAGACTTTTTAGCCTCCATTTTTCATAATAATTCTAGTTAATCTACTATCCAAGTCCATTTGCCAGCAATCTCCAGTTTTCACATTGGATGAAACCATTTGCCCATGAAAATGTCTACGGCCTTTTCAAGGAGCATCTTTCTGCTTTGACCTCACCTTAGGGATCCTGTGCCTCCTTGGGATATTACCATTTTTCTGCAGGTTTTGATGAGACTCCCTTTTGAACCTGCAGCCAGAACTGATTTGAAATACCTTTCCTGGAAAATGCGTGAATAGCGGCAATTATTTCTGCATGAAGAGCATCAGAACTTCACGCCCTTTCTTGTAAAGCTCCTTATTTGGTCTTCCATAAGGACAGAGTGACTTTGAGAACAAATCTGTCCTTTCTCCCTAAAAGGTGACGTCTGCATCATAGCCCAACCAGTCTGTCAACCTTCCCCATTTTGACAGTAAAGGGGAGCTCATGCTACATCATCTGGATGTGCATCATCAGTTCAGAAAGACTGACCAGTTATTTGTGTCCTTTTCCTCAGCAAAATTGGACAAAGGAGTGTCCAAAGTAACTTTCTCACTGGCTATCTGAATTTATTTCACATGTCTACAAAGAAAAAGGATGGTCTTTGCCTGAATCTTCTAAGGCTCACTTTACGAGGTCTGTTGTTGTTTTGCCTTTTACTCCAAAGTACCAATTAATGACATTTGTGCTGCAGCCACTTTGTAGACTGCTGGTACCTTCATATCTCACTGTAAATTGGATTTACAATCCGTGTCCAATGCTTTCTTTGGTTCGGCTATCTTCTGGAATATCCTTTCACGAGACCTCCCAAGATTTATGGTGGCTGGTGACTCTGACCCATTTGTTGAAGAACAGATGGAAGAGAACATCAGATAAGAAAGTTATGTGCTTAGCATAATGACATCCACATTATGTCCTTCCTCAACTTCCCTCCCTCTTTCCCCCTTCCAGATGTCATATTTTATTGTTTTTGGAGTGACTGCTCTGATTGATGGCTTGGTCATGTACTCTTAAGATTCTGTGTTTCAGGAGTTATTGCCTTTGTGATGTATTTACTATGCAAAAAATATAACAGGTTTGTTATATAGTATGGGCAAATTTGATCTGAAGTATTTTCCTACTAGGAGGGGAATTGTGCATAAGGGGAAGAGCCTGATTCTTGGATCCAAAGTCAGATCTATTAATCCATCCATTGAGGAAGGAAGGAAGCAGACAACACATCAATATGGTAAGTACATAACTTTCATTTTTCTTTTATCCTGCTTTTCTGTTAACTCCAAGTTTGTGTATTCTTGAAGTTAGTATGTCCAGAGATAAGTAGTGATGGAGGGCACTGCATCCTGAAAAACAATATTTAGTAAAATCATAACTACAAGACACACTGTAAAATTTTGAAGTTTACTGTAGGTTGTATATTTTGTTACATGTATTGGGTTTAAAATTCCAGTTTAGTGGAACTTGCTGTTTCATTATAGATTCCCTTTCTTCTAATTTTTGCAAAGGCTGGTATTGTCAGTCAAGTGTTTAACACTAGCTGTCAGTATATTAGGTAAAGTCCTGTGTGTTTGGGATATTATACATCAGCTGAGAGTTGTCACCTCAAAAAAAATGCCATCATCTTTCAATTTCCAGTAAAGAGAGCATTCTTACATTTTTGTAAGCTTAAAGTGCATGCTATAGGTAATAGTTGTTAGTTGTGCTTCACCATTTTCAGTAGTAACCTTTGGGATTTCCTGACATGGAAGCCTTTGGTCAGCCCAAATACCAGAGACTTGATCCATTCTACCTGGCCTGGCAGATGACCTTCCATCTACTGTCAGGTTGTTGTTGGATAAAGGGTCATTAAGAAGTGCCAATACCTCAGTTCTTTCTTGCCGTTGGAGTCCACGCAACCACCATTGCCAGTATGTTGGTCCAAATCCAGAGTTATATCTTTGAAATATAAGTGCCCCATTGGGGAATTTCCTTTTCTGTTATTTAATTTGTTAGATGTCAGTTAAATATAACATTTGCGTAGAGAGTAGAAACCAAATTCAACCTCCAGGGCTAGAACACAACATGCCATATTGTCCCAAGTGTGCTTTTCTGTTAAACAAAACTGTTCCGCATAGGGCAGATCCTTACAAAAGCATTTATTGAAAGATAGTATTGGTGAACTTCACACACGTTTGCCAATCTAGCTGCTGATCACCCTTGCAAAAAGGAAGGAGCAACATCCAAAAGTAGTTATGGGAATCTGATGACAGCATCTCTGTTTTGTAGAGTCTCCCCTAGACTTGAAAGTGTTGGGGGGAAGAAGCACCTTTGCAGCCCTCTCTGCCACCTTTGGCTAAGGCATTTGGTGCAACCCCTAGGAAAGTCACTGTGTCTGGCCATTCATCTTCAGCTTAGAGGCCAGAACCTCTGGATTGGTCCACTGCCCCTTGGCAGGCACCATCTGCTGACTCCCACTTATAGACTACTGTAGAGGAGGGAAGTTTTCTCCACTGTAGTATCTAAGAAGAGATCACAACCATCTGAATGCATGTAGTGGCCACCCATCAGTGCTTTTGTCGACCACAGCTAATGACACACCCAAGATTAGGCCCGAGCCAGAAAATAAGACTGCTATCAGCTTGTCCCGGCGTTCAATGCTTGGTCCTTAACCTTTCTACCTGGTATGTCTGCAGGACCTAATTAGGTTAGCAAAGGATCTAATGTAGCTTAGATCCAAAAACAGCTGGGCCCTCATAGACATCCTATGCCAGAAATGTCTTTTGAAAGAAAAAGTTACCTTTCTCCTCAAGAGTCTGCAGATTTCTATGATTGTGATAATGAGCTGGCATATGTGGACCAAATTTCTACTTGGTCATATGCAAAGTCAGACAATAATATTACCTCAGCCTCATTACCTCTGAATCTATCTTTTGGGGACACTGCATAAGATGAGAGAGTCTTTCATCTGGAAAGCTCAAGATGACCCTATGTTCAGGAAGGGGGGGGGGGCTGGAGTTCCTTAGTATACTTGAGCATAAACCCTGATATATTCCTCCAGTTTTACAGCTAGTGGGTGATGTTATACAAGAAACATACTGTAGCCTGACTCCAAGCTCCCTGCCCCCAGAAGACCTGATGGACTGTCTCAAACACCTGCACAGGAGTCCCTCTCCAGATCCTGAGGTGGTTTCTCAGGGTCCAAGAGAGCCAAAGGCTGCCTGTCTAAGAATCCCTTACCAAATGGCAAGGAGAGTAGAACCCTTGATAGATTTGGCAAGAAGGTCTATACATCAGCTACCTTGACCTTGAGGACTTTATATTGTCAGTTTCACGTGGTAACATTTGAAGAATCTTTCCTGGATGAGATGAAACAGAAACTTGAGTGAATAGAAGATCAGATTCTCTAAAAAGAATTTAGACTTTTGCAACAGTCCTTCTCAAGTGGCTAAACACTCCCAGAAATGTAATGTTGATGCTGTTGAAGCACCAAGCAGGGCAGCAGCCATGAGGTTGATCATTTGGAAACATGCTTGGTTGAGAGAGCAGTCCCTGCCTGACCATGTCAAGGCAGAAATTCTGGATGCCCTTTAGATAAAGAATTTCTGTTCAGGACCCAGGCACAAAATACTTTCAAATGTCTGTAATAAAAGGCTAAGACTACACATAGTCAAGGAATTCTTAAGTACCTCCAGTAAGACTTTCTTTCAATCCAAGTCCAAAGGTATTAGAAACAGAAGAGACAACCAAGAAGGTGGCAAGCTGACCCTAAAACTAAGAATAGAAGGTTCTGTTACCTGGAACCCAGCAAAGAGCAGCTATGACTCAGACAAGCACCTTTCTGATGTCCTTCTATTCTCATGTTGCAGTATTCATTACTGTGGAGAGGTGGCTGCCTGCAGCACCATACATCCAGCCAGTATACCAATGTCTTTGGAAGGGGGTACGTGCGACGTTGCATGTGTGTGTCATAAACTGACGTCTGCAATAAATGTGACGTCTGCACGTACCCAACTCGGAACTTTCCTGTGGCAGTGATTGTCAGACGTCTGATCACCAGTTAGAGGTGTTTTCACTTCTTCGCTTACGTTTGACTGTCCGCTAACAGATAAGTTACCTTTCTTATTATTTATTATGGGGTTTAACTGTATTCCAGCTTTTCATGACTTCTAGGAAAGGCAAGTGTGCTTGTGGAAGACAGATTCCATACAAGGACACTCACGACCAGTGTGTATTTTGTTTAGGCGAGGAACACTATTACAAGGCCTGTGCTGTTTGTCAATCATTTGTCCCTAAGACCTTAAGAAGTCGATTAACTTCTTTAGAAATCTACCTAGAAAACCAAAAGCTCTGACGTCTGGCCTTGGGTATGGAGGGCACTGCGGGTTTGTCCGATGAGTCGCCAAAAACAAAGGGCAAGAAAACCAGGCTTGAAACTGTATCTGCGCCTTAGGAATCAATCGAGTCTCCCAATGCGGGTGAGAGCCCAGGGACTTCTCAGATTTACCCTCCGAGCTGAGAACCTTATTGGATGCTGGATCGGTGGAAATCCACGGTACGTCCACTGAGGTTTGTGAGCCATCAGGCCCTGATGGTGAGAGAGAACCACAGATTTGGATAGGCCTACCACTTCCCTTCCATCTACTCCGACGTTGGCCCTGCGGCCTTCTAAAGCACCTGTTTCTCTCAAAAGAAAGTAGAAACATAAGCATACTACACCCCACAGCACTTCAGATTGGGAGGTCTTTTCACAAAACTTATTTAAGGCTTTTCAGGCCTTTCAACCCCAGTTGCCTCAACCACCACCTTCAGCCCAGTGTCTGGAAGATTCTGAAGGGGATACCTCCTCCTCTGATTCCCTATCCTACTCCTATCAAATTGAATCCCCTAAGGATTTTGCCATCCAAGAGGCAGATTCTTTGAGTCCAGACTCCCCTGGTGAAGACTTCTCTTTTGGGGACACTATTAATCTTATGAGACACTTCCAATCGGATGTTTCTGAAGTCTCTGACACTAAAAGAAGATATTTCGAACTTATGCAAATGGAACAGCCATCTCCTTCTGCTGTTCCCCTTATGCTCCCAGCATTTCTGGATGCTTTTCAAGCAGCTTCCCAGAGTCCTAGACTCCAGCATCCAAAAGACCGACAGGTTTTATAAAGTCCCCTCACAGTTGGTTCCTATTCAGAAACCCACTACCAGACCCTGCTGTTGTAGCAATGTCTGCAGACAGATCTTCCAGACAGTTACCATCTTCTGCCCTTTCCCCCTTGGATAAATATAGCAGATTTATGGATAGACAGGGAAAGAAAATGTATACCTCTTCCACCCTTAACATTAGAGCCTTAAATTACCAGACACACATGGCATGGTGTGTCTTGGATACCTTAGCTAAGGCCTCTCCTCTTCTGCCTGACTTGCCTGACTCCCCAGCAAAGGCTCAACCGACTACCTTCCTTTTCACAGCTTTCCAGGTAACCAGACACTCCACTAAGTGTAGTTACAATGCTGTGGAGGCTTCGTCTAAGTCTGCAGCTAGTGGCTCAGTCCTTAGGCACTATTCATGGCTCAGACTACAGCCTTTACCACTGGATTTTCAGGCCAAACTCTTAGATGCCTCCCTTGATAACTCTGCACTGTTTGGTACTGTTTCTGCTGAACTCTTCAAATCTCTAAAGGAGAAAGGAAAAGAACTGCCGAATTTGAAACATTTACTTGTTTCTACAATACCTAGATATCACAGAAGCTATCCTCAAAAGGCTACCTTTGTTAGGAGACGTTCTCCTTTACCTACTAGCCATACTAGGGGTAGGAGACACTTTAGACGCCCAGCAACCCCTAAAACATTTACTGTCTCCACTCCTTCCTTTTGGAGGCAACCTAGTCAAGACAGAGCTCCCCCTTTGTGACTCAGCTCAGCTGCCTCTCCACACCCCTCTTTCCCTGTGTCTCACCCTATCACTCCCCTCCTGGCAAAAGATCACCGATCGGTGGGTGTTATACATCCTCCAAAATGGAGACTTCATGGCTTGGTGAGTTCTCCCACCTTTCCATGGCATCCTACAGCCACCAACTTCTCAACTACAACTTTTCCTTCTCGTCCTAAAACAACTTCTGGTACAAGGCACAATTCAGCCTGTTCTCCAGAACACACAATAAAAGGTTTCTACTCCATGATGTTCTTGGTACCCAAGAAAGATGGTCCCTGGAGACCAATCTTAGACCTGACCTACCTCAACCTGTTCCTCAAGGTTCCCACATTTAAGATGCTCACTCTACAGACCTTACTGCCCCTTATCCCACATCAGGCTTACATGTTTTTTGTTGACCTGAAGGCTGCCTATATACACATACCCATTCATCCCACTTGCAAAAAATTCTCTTCTCATTTTCAATTTTGTGCTTTGCCTTTTGGTCTCTCTGCTGCACCCAGGGTCTTCACAAAATGTCTAGCCCCTGTGATAGCTCACTGCATACTACTGGGAGTTCAAATATATCCTTCTTTGGACGACCTCCTGATCCTTCACAGAGACCCTCATACCCTAACTCAGCATCTGCAAAAGGTTTCCAACATCCTGGAAACGTGCGGGTTCACCCTAAATGTGCAAAATCTCAGTTCACACCCAGCCAGGACCTTATCTTCCTAGGTTGCAGGATACAGACAGAGTTGATAATTGCCTTTATCCTGCAACAAAAGATACAGTCTGAATCAGTACCCTCCACTCTGTGCTTCCCCTCACAGCCTTGACAGCCAGAAAGTTCCTAAAAATGTTGGAACACATGGCTTCATTGATTCCTATGCTACCCCTGGCCAAAATTCACATGAGGAAATTTCAGTGGTGTCTGAAAACTCTCTGGAGCCAACACCTACAGCCCTTAGAGGCCACATCCCTCTTTTGCCATGTCTGAAAAAAGGAACTTGGGTGGTGGATCACACAAATCTATCTCAACAAGGGAGTCCCCTACAAATTCCAACTCCACTACAGCATCTTTACATGGATGCTTCAGACCTGGGCTGGGGAGCAGTCCTACATCTACATTCCAGGAAACACAAGGCAACAGGGCACCTGGTCCTCAGACAGACAAACAAAAAGATCACATCAAGGAGTTAAGAGCTCTACTCCTAGCTCTACACTTTTTGACAACTACTACTACCAGGTACACTTAGAGTCATTACAAACAATATGACACTACTGTGGTATGTCAACAAGCAGGGATGGACAAAATCCTACCCTCTATTTTCTTTAGTGACACAGATTTGGAATCTTGCCAGTACCCTTCTAGTCCTCCTACTGGTTGTTTGTATTCCAACCTCAGAAAGTGTTCTGGCAGACACGCTGAGCAGAACGATGGCACCCTCCCACAAATGGATGTTACAGAGGGAGGTGTTTCTGGACATTGTACACAGATGGGGCATTCCAAAAGCACATTCGTTTGCCTCCTCCCAGAACAGACAGATACCCCTCTACTGCACAAGGTTACAACATCCACAAGCCTAGAAAGTGGACACCTTCTCCTTCTCTTGGGGGAAGATGTACCTTATGCCCCCCATATTTCTAATTCAAAAAGTCTTACTGAAAATTCAAAAAGACAAACCAAAACTCTTACTAGTAACCCCCTTTTGGCCAAGACAGCATTGATTCCCTCTACTATTACAGCTAGCCAAGGGCAATCATCACAAGTTACTAAAAAAAGTTCGACTTACACAAGACAAGGGATCTCTGATACATCTCCAGCTTCAAAACCTGAACTTGACCCTGTGGTTGATAAACTTCTGATCCCTTTTCACCACCAATATTCAGAGGAAGTGCTCAACGTCCTGCAGGAGGCCAGGCAACCTAGCACTAGAAAAATTACATCGCAAAGTGGAAACGTTTTTCCAGGTGGTGTTCTAAGAACAAACAGGACCCTCGGGTGGTTCCAGTGCCTTTGGTCCTTGCCTACTCATATGAGCTCCTGCATTCTGAATTATCATACTCTTCTATGAAGGTACATTTATCTGCACTCTCTGCTTGTCTGCCTATGCTTCCACCTTTAGCATCCAGGCTAGATGTAAAACTATTCCTTAAAGAATTTCTGCATATTGGACATCTTGGAAACCTGTTCTTCCACCTTGGAACCTTAATTTTGTACTGGAAAAACTAACAATACCTCCCTTTGAACCAGCCTTTTCAGCTACTCTCGAGTTCCATACATGGAAAACTATATTGCTGGTGGCATTGACTTCTGCCAGGAGGGTCTCCGAACTCCAAGCCCTCATGTCCATCCCTCCTTACCTCATCTTCCACAAAGATATGGTTTCTTTAAGGACTAATCCATCAGTCATGCCCAAGGCAGTGAATGAACTCTCCTTGATTCAAACCATAAAATTACCTGTGTTCTTCCCACATCCTCAGAACTCCACGGGAAGAAGACTCCATTTCTTGAATGTGCACAGACAGCTCAGGTTCTACCTAGACAGGACTAAGACCATTAGAGAATTGGACCAGCTTTGTCTCCTTCCATCCTAGAGCCTTCGGTACAGCAGTCTCTAAACAAACCATTGCTTCCTGGATCTCAAAGGCCGTCACCTTCTGCCATGCCTTGCATGGCAAACCTTTAGCCTCTAAAGTGAAGGTTCATTCCACCATGGCTGCAGCTTCCTCTGCAGCCTTTTTCAAAGGCCTAGACAATGCAACCATTTTGGAGGCAGCAGCATGGTCTTCTGTGCACACCTACACCAAGCATTGCAAGTTGGATTTGATATCCAAATCTATAGCTGGATTTTCAAAAACAATGTTACAGGGTCTCATTGACTCTGCCCCTAATCCAACCACCCAGGGTTCTACCTATAAGCTTTGGTACTCTCCCTACAGTAATGAATGCAGCAACATGAGAATAGAAGGACCTAGAATAGTTGTGTAAAATCTTACCATAACCTTAGATGTCCTTCTCTTCCATGTCGCAGTATTCAGAACCCTCCCTCCTCCCCCTCTAACTTTTATTTCATTAAAAAAAATATATATATATATATATATATATATATATATATATATATATATATATATATATAGATTCACTTTATAACCTCGAAATGCTGAAATATCGAATTTCAGTATCTCGAGACTATAAAACCGAATCCACAAAACAGACAAACAAAAACCGCGAAACCACATAACCGAAAACACTGCGCACACTACATTTAACATACAACACAACACCCACATCACAACATAAACAAAAAACAACACACATACACAGCTCACATACACATAAGCAGGGGGGCAAGCCCCCCTGCACCCCCCATGTGTGGGGCTGTGCCACCACACCCCCCTACTTATATATACTAACTCCGAGATCGCACAAACAGAACACAAAAGCTCACTCACACACGCACATTCTCCAATCCCTCACACACACACTAACTCCCACTCAAAACACTCACTTACCTGACATAACACCTACATCCACACACGGCACCGCGCACCACCAAAACACAAACCCGAACATTATGTAGCGTAACTTCATAACCGCGAATTCTACATATTTTCGAGATATATTCAAATTCGCAATTATGAACGTTCGCTGTTTGTAACATTTGACTTTATAGCTTCGAGATACTGAAATTCGACATTTCAGTATTTCGATGTTATAAAGTGAACCCATATATATATATATATATATATATATATATATATATATATATATATATATATATATATATATATATATAGTTGGTGAGCCTACAACTACCTTGCTCTTGTAGACTCATCCTGAGGTTTTGTCTGGCTGGAATACTAACAGGTCTATCTTCTACGGCAGTCAGTTCTGGTTGGATACATGCAGATATCACATAGCCGAAGTCAGTTTATGACACATGCATGCAACCTCACACGTACCCCCTTCCAAAGACTTTGGTGTACTGGCTGGATGTACAGTGCTGCAGGCAGCCACCTCCCTACGTACCCCCTTCCAAAGACTTTGGTGTACTGGCTGGATGTACAGTGCTGCAGGCAGCCACCTCCCTACAGTAATGAATACTGCTACATGGAAGAGAAGGACATCTAAGGTTATGGTAAGATTTTACACAACTATTCTTTCCCCTTCCTTCCCTCGTCCAAAGCAGGCAAACCCTGTTTTTCCTAAAAGGTTCCCTCTTTCCAGGTAACTGGCTGTTTATCACCTGGGCAGGTGGGTTCTTTGCACCATAAGATCAGCATAACAGAATACACTCCTCTCCCCCCCGGAGGTTTGCAGGCATACCATTAGTCCCAAAAAGGCAGTTTAGGAGGCACAGGTCCAAATTCAGGTTCTGTTAGAGCAAGGCTGCATAGAATGTGTTCCCTTAAAAGAAGGAGAGGGACAGAGTTCCACTAAAAGCTATTCCTCATATCGCGATAAGACTATCCAAAAACATGGGATTCCAGACTGTCAAGGGATGTGCACACTTTGCAAGAACTCTTTCCATTGATGCCCACCCAGGTAGTCATTGTCACCCAGGACCTTGAAGAATGCCCACCTCCATATTCCCAAAGAACTCAGGAAATACGTTTGCTTCAGTCCATGTTGTTTTTTTTCGGTCTGGTTCAACCTCTGTGTTATCAGATCGTGATCCAAGACCAGGCATATACCACAAACTTCAGGCTGTTGAGCTCTGCCTGCTCCACACATAATCATTCACTCCTCAGGACTACCTCGGATCAAGTTTGCCCCATACCACCCAAACTGACAATACTCCATATCCATGGGGAAAAACTTTGGACTTAAAACAGGAGTAAAATTAACCTCTTTGACTTAAGTCATACCATGAGCAAGAGGCTTGCTATAATGGTGGGGGCAGGAGGGAAGGAAGGTTGAACCAGATGGAGAGGCCACATGGATCTATTGTTATGGTAAATACATAACTTTAGTATCTGATGGTCTTTTCTATCTAGATTCACCCAGTGTGACAGAGTCTCCAGCTATGTAGAACCCTAGGGAGGTTTCATGGAAGGATATTGTGCAATACGGTAGAATCAAAGGAAGCTCTAGACCTGGATTGAAAGCCCAATTTGTACTGCGACACAAAGGTGTGAGAGCCCAGCCAGGTAGTAGCTGCACAAACCTCATCCAATGCAGCTCTGGGGGAAAAAAAAGCTGTAGAAGTAGCCATAGCTCTAGTAGATTGACCTATTGGTATATCCTGCAAGAGCTTTCATTTCAAACTACACCCAAAAGAAAAGCAATCAGAGAGCCACTTAGAAAGAATAACCTTAGACACTGGCATGCCCAAACAGGCTTTTGAGAAGGAAACAAACAACTGTTTAGAGATTTTGTTCTAAGTAAAACCTCAGTTGTCTGTGTACATCAAAGCAAAGCAGCAAGTATTTCCCCTTGTTGAAAAATTCAAGAAAAATGGGGAAGTGAATAGAGTGACTCAAATTGTTCTCTGTAGCCACCTTATGAAGAAAGGAAGGATCTGTACAGTGTAAGTCCCTGTCTTTATAAGAAAAAAAACAGTATGGAGGTACCAACAAGAGGGTTGCAACTCTTGGCACCTGCCTTGTGGAAGTAACTGACACTAAGAATAAAGTCATCCAAGAAGTCAGCCATAGCAGGTCTAAAGAAGGGTGCACCCAGCACCTGAAGCATAGGTTCATAAGTGTTTACTAGGCTAATGACCACAAGGGCCTTTTTAAGACTAGCCATGCATCCCAAATCTCTTGACAAATTCTGGTACCCTTGATAAGTGTATGCAGGGGCTTGGGCGAGAAAATATTTATAAGCAGGGGCCTGGGAGATGAACCATTTACAGGTTGCCTGTGTCCATTAAAGACATAGGTGCCAAACCAGGGATGAATTTCCTGTTCTCCATCCGGTTGCCCAAGTTGTACTTGCATTGGGTTAGGGAGTAACTCAGTTTCACATGAATGGGGTACCTGTTCCAGAGACGGGGTAGTCTCTGGGATACATACCTGTCTCCAGCATATCCTTTTTATATCACAAGCAATGTTGAAGTCTTTAGAACGTGTAGTTGTGGTGCTGTTTGTTTTGCCGATATGCAGGAGGTCTATCAGAGTGGGGTCTGACAATGCCTTGTATGCCAAGCAAATCCCATGGAGGGACAGGGTCTCAAACCAGAGGATATAAAAAGGGTACCCTTGAGGGGAGAGCCTTTGGAATTTTGAGAGCCACTAAAGGCATATTATCTCTACCAATGTAGAAACTGGAAATGTCTTCCAATTGCACCTTAATAATGCAATAACTAGAGTCTAAGTGAAATAAATCAAGTAGGAAGTCTAAAATGACCTCCAAAGAGGCTGAAAAAAGGATTGAGAAATTTGTGACAATACTGAGATAAGGGTTATGAAACCCAACAAAGGCGGTGGCCTGGTTATCATGAACTATAATTCCTACATAAATAAAATGTTTACCCTGTTATATGGTGATACCTACTGTGAAGTTAGTTTGAATGAGAAGAACATTTACTATTAGCAAGGTGGATATTATGCTAGAAGAATTGCTCATGAACCAACAAATCCACCCACAGGAACATCAGTACTTGTTAAACATCCTAAAATACCTACAATATTTGGTGTCCCCAAGTTACACAAAGACCTAGTTGACCCCCCCATGTAGACCCATTGTGGATGCTCGGGAATCTAAAACATTACCCATTGCTAAATGCATTGACAAATTAAAAAATATTTTGAAGGACTGCCCTTAGATACTTAGACTCCTGGGATTTTCTTTCTAAAATCAAGAAAGATATGTATACTGATAATCTGATCTTTATCACTATTGATATTCGGGGCTTATTCTCTATCATACCCCATGACAGATATTTATTGGTTTTACCAATATCTTTGCCCGTACACTACCCTAAATCATAACACCATCTTAACAATTAGAACACTTATGGAACTAGTGTTTAATACCAACATTATTACCTTCAAACAGCAGTTATTTAAACAAGTTAAGGGGGTAACAATGTATGCAGCTTGTGCCCCCTTTTTGGGAACATAGTACTGGCATTTTAGGAAAAATATATTATTTTTAATTGTCCATTTTTACGGTCATTACCTGGATGATATCATTTTGTGGAACAGTGATATGACAGAACTAGAAGGCTTTCTTGAATTCCTGAACACCAGCACAGATTTTCTTGAATTTACACATTCTTTTAGTGTTACAGAGGTGAATTACTTAGACATTACCATCAAGAAAGATGTGGTCAATAAACATTTCACCTCCACTATTTTCTGCAAGCCCACCTACTGTAATAGTTTTCCTACATTTTGATAGTTACCACCCCCTGCACCAAAGGAAGGCGTTAGTAAAAGGACAGGGGGTACAGCTTGCCAGGATGATATTTGAATATGATCAATTTATAGAGCAAATTGAGACCCTTAAAGGGATGTTACTACATAGAGGTTATCCAGATAATTATTTAAACAACATCCTTCAGGAGGTAATAAATAAGAGAGCTAGTGGCTATTTTTCCCCATTTTCTTCGTGTTTCACTGTTGCAGTCATTACATTTGGGTAATCTGCTGGCAGGTTGCCCTCAGTCGGCCTGATTAACAAAGTCTTGGGTCCTACGTCGGTTGCTGTCCCTTCTTCCATAACGTCAGGTCATCAGGGGTATAAAACAAGCAGCTGACGCCATTTTCATCAGTCTTTCTTGCAGCGCAGTGCCCGAAGCAGAAGCACTTCACAAGTGTCGGTCGGCCAACTCCTGAAGTCTTCAACCTAAAGCTAAGTACCCCGTTGGGGAAACTTTTTCTTGCTCCTTACCGATGTCAGTAAAAGTTTATAATTGTATTACTTATGGGAAGCAAATACCTCATAAGGATTTTCATTTGTACTGTATTCCTTGCCTAGGCCCTGACCACAGCGTGCATTGCTGTCAGTTTTGTGCTAAATTTAATCAACGCACTATTAAGCGTCGGTATATTTTTGCATGTAAATATTTTGGCTCAAGATTTAACTATCCAGAAATGTTGTCAGTTAGCAATCTGACTACTGGAATACACAAAAAATGCAAAGAAAAAGAGACAGACTGTCGAGGTCCAAAACCGACAATGAAGCTTCTCCTAAGCCAGTCGCCGGTTCACCGGTACTCAGTGAGGCGCTTTTGCAGCCCCTGATACCCGCTACTTTTGATTTGCAGGCCTCTACTGAGACCCATTCAGAGTCTGGTATGCCCCGAGACACTTTAAGTATTGAACCCACGGATGTCTCTACCTTAGATGGGTCCGGAGCCGCTGAGCAGGCACCGGCTTCTGAGGGTGTTTTCAGGCCTAAAGATTAGTATATTAAACTCACTTCATCTTCAAAACCTAGGCCAAAATCAACTTCTATGTCTAAAAAACTGATGCTTGGGCCACATGCACAGGCCCCTATGCCTAAAAAACAAATGATCAAAATGGCTGAGGATTTAATTACCTTGATCAGGGGTTCCCATCCCCCTCCTGCTAAGAGGCCTAGGCAAGGCACTGATTATGAATCATAAGATTAGGTTTCCATTTCTTCTGATACCTCTTCTGATCAGGAATTATCTATTCCACCTTATGAGGACTCCGATGCAGAATAATCAATCCCTTCTGCTTCTCCTCCTGAGGATTTCTCTTTTGGAGAAACTTTGCATACCTTAAGGGAACATTTTCACTAGGAGAGTCAGGATTTTTCAGAATCTAAAAAGAGGCTTAGGGATTTCCTTCTTCCTCAGCATAGGCCTTTGGCTATACCTCCTGTTCTAAACATTGTTGTTGATGTTTTCTCAGAATCCAGCATGGCTCCTGATTCCCTGCCTTCAGCTCCTAGTAAGCCAGACAGGTATTACAGGGTTCCTGATTCCCACAAATTCCTTTTTAAAAACCCTACTGCTGACCCCGAAACCATTTCTCAGGGTCCCAAGGGTGTTAAGGCTTCTACTGCTAAAAATCCTACCCCTTCTGATAGAGACTCCAGGGCGCTGGATAGATGGGGTAAGAAGGTTTACATATCTGCAACCTTGGCAATCAGTGCTTTAAACTGTCATTTTCATATGCTTAAATATCAGCAGCATGTCATGGGCTTACTTAAACAGAAAATGATGTTGATTTCTGACTGTGTGGAAAATAGTTACATGATTTATTGCATTCAGCTGAACAAGTTGGAAAGCATACGTTGCAATGTGGTTTTGATTCCTTGGAGGCCTCTTGAAGGGCCGCTGTAACTGGATCTGTAATAAGAAGGCATGCCTGGCTCAAGGAGCAAAATCTGCCTGATCGTGTTAAAGCAAAATTGTTGGATGCTTCTTTACATCAGGACAGTCTATTTGGTAATAAGGCAGAAGAAGTTTTGAAAAAGATGGAAGACAAAGCTAAATCTATGCAAACTGTAAAATATTTCCTACAAGTGCAGCCACCCAGGTTCAGTAGGCACTGGCCTACTAAGAATCGGTCCTTTCCAGTACCCACCAGAGCTGCTCAGGTCAAACCCAGACACTCCAAAGGCTCCAGGTTTCGGTCACAAGGAACTTACTGAACAAAACAATGGGGTACCTCCACCTCCAAATCTGGAAGTAGCAAGGCACCTCCCTATGGTAAACAGTCTCAATGACTTATCTTTTGGCAGCTCCTTTGGGAGGAAAACTAGCACTTCTTGCACAAAATTGGCATCTAATTACCCAGGACAAGTGGGTTTTAAATATAGTATCCCAGGGATACAGATTTCATTTCCACATGTTGCCAGTCCCAAACGGATGGCCAGATCTGCCTCCAAATCAGTGGGCAGAGGCCCCAGAAACAAGTTGTGTCCCTCATGAATATAGAGGCTATTCAACCAGTACCAGAAAAAGAAAAGGGACAAGGTTTTTATTCAAGACTTTTCCTGGTACCCAGAAAAGACAAATCATGGCGTCCAATTCTGGACTTATCCATTTTGAATACATTCCTGGACATTCCAAAATTCAGGATGCTGACTTTACAGCAGTTACTGCCTATGCTAGGCAAGGATGCCTGGTTGGTAACTCTAGACTTAAAAGAGGCTTACCTGCATATCCCAATCAGGGAATCTTGCAGAAGATACCTCCGCTTCAAAACAGGCTATTTTCATTACCAGTTCTCTGTACTGCCCTTTGTCTTATCTACTGCACCCAGGGTCTTCACAAAGTGCCTGGTACCAGTAATTGCATTTTGCAGACAAAGAAACATTCAAATTTATCCATACCTGGACGATTGCCTAATTCAGTCAGAAAACAAGGACACTCTGCTACAGCATCTGGCGTTTGTAAAAAGGCTTCTAACTTGTCTAGGGTACACCGTAAACGAAAAGAAATCACAACTGGTACCCTCTAAAATAATTACATTCCTGTGTGCAAGCTTAAACACAACTGCCCAGATGACTTACCTCATGCCAGAAAAACAAATCCAATTGATGACTTACTTCAAACAAGTGGCCACAAAAACCCAGTTATCTGTAAGACACATTCTGCAGGCCTTGAGGTTCATGGCTTCCTGCATTCTAATAATTCCATATGCAAGACTGCATATGAGGAAACTTCAATGGTACCTAAAAAGCTTATGGAGTCAACGTTGTCACAGCCTGGAAACAGTGATTCCTATCATTCCTTGCCTGCAGAAAGACTTCCTATGGTGGGCAGAGGCCTGTCACCAAAACAAGGGATTTCATTCATTCCACCCCATGCCACCCAAACCCTGACTACAGACGCATCAGATTTCGCTTGGGGGGGGGCGCATCTGGCAGGGAGATGCATTCAGGGTGATCGAGCCCAAATCAAATGCACCTGCATATCAACCAGAAAGAGATGCTAGCTGTACAGAATGCTCTGATGGCCTTCAAGGACTTTCTTCATCCAGGACAACTTCTGATAAAGAAGGACAACACCACAGTCATGTGGTACATAAACAAGCAGGGGGGGTACCCATTCCTACCCCCTTTGCAGACTAGCCATGGCTTTGTGGAACACAGCCTTGACTTACCAAATAAATCTACAAGCTCAATTGCTGCCAGGAAAGCAAAATACTCTGGCAGACAAACTAAGCAGAAATCTTATGGACCCACACAAATGGAAACTGGATCCACAAATCTTCAGCATGTTGACAGGCAAATGGGGGAGCCCAGAGATAGATCTTTTTGCCACACCCCAAAACTATCAGTTGGACAAATTATGCACAGGAATCCATCACAAAAAATCTTGGAAAGTGGATGCTCTGTCCTTCAGCTGGAAAAACCTATCAGTCTATGCCTTTCCCCCTCTGCCTCTGCTCTCCAAGGTATTACTAAAAGTCAGACAGGAAAAACCAAAAATGATTCTGATTGCTCCAGACTGGCCTCGCCAACACTGGTACCCACTCCTATGCAATATGTCACACCTTCCTCCGTGGTACCTGCCTCAGACACCTTGTCTACTGTCTCAGCAGAACTATCAAATTCTGCACACTCAGCTCTAAACTCTGAATCTTGCAGCATGGCTAATCAACTAATTTCATCAGTTACATCTCTCAGCAAACCTGTGATGGATGTCATTGTGGAGGCTAGAAGGCCTAGTACTAGAAAATCTTATGCTGATAAATGGAAATGATTCTGTGCCTGGAACCAGCCCAAGGAATAAGTGCAGCAATGCCCAATATTCCTCCGATTCTGCAGTATTTAACTGAGATGCTTCACAAGGGCCTATCTTTCTCTTCCATAAAAATCCATGCCTCTGCCATTTCAGCCCATTACAACACACAGCCTCCCCTTTTTTCTCATCCCCTGCTAAAGCAGTATCTCAGAGGGGCCAAAAATTTAAGACCTCCCAGAAGACCACCAACTCCTGCATGGGACCTCAATTTTGTGTTGGAAAAGCTCACCCTACCTTCTTTTGAGCCAGCTGCTACTGCAGACATAAAATTTCTCTCTTGGAAGACAGCTTTTCTGTTAGCAGTCACTTCAGCTAGAAGGATTTCCGAACTACAGGCTCTCATGGCAGTGGAGCCTTTTATTATTTTCAGCCCGGACAGGGTGGCGCTCAGGACCAATCCATCCTTTATGCCTAAAGTGGTATCTAGTGTGGCTCTTTATCAGACCATTCATCTGCCAACTTTTTTCCCAAATCCACAGAACAAGGGGAAGTGGATTCTGCATTCATTGGATGTGCACAGACAACTAAAATCCTACTTAAATAGGACAAAATCTCTAAGAAAATCTGAGCAGCTACTGGTGGCATTTGCTGCAGGGGCAGAGGGAATGGCTATTTCAAAGCAGACTGTTTCAAAATGGATAAGTCATTGTATTCGTTTCTGTTACATGCATCATGGTAAACCTGTCCCCAAGGGGATCAGATCTCATTCCACCAGGGCTGCATCTACTTCTCCAAC
This sequence comes from Protopterus annectens, assembly GCF_019279795.1. Lineage (NCBI taxonomy): Eukaryota > Metazoa > Chordata > Ceratodontiformes > Protopteridae > Protopterus > Protopterus annectens. Next base: position 1,673,790,830 of record NC_056725.1, read on the forward strand.
CTCTCAGAGGAGTTCCTACCAGAGACATTCTAGAAGCTGCTACCTGGAGCTCAGTTCATATATTCACCAAACATTACCATTTACCTCTCTTCTCTAAATCCAGAGCAGGCTTTGCCACTGCTGTCCTGCAGGGGCTTATAGCTGCTCCTAATGCTGTATACTTCCATCCTCCCAACCATAGCTTTGGGATTCTACCCAAATGTAATGACTGCAACAGTGAATACACTCAAACGTCTACATTTATGGTAAGTGTACACAACTGTACTTTCTTGGTACAAGGGAAGGGTTATCAAACAAGGAAAATGAAGAGACTAAGACTTTCCATACAAAAATCTGCTATGTTCAAGTGTAATCAGCATCAGGAATATTATTAAACATAATTGGAACATTTTTAGAATTGATGCAGAACAGCCATAGCTGTTAGGCCCTGTTCCCAACATTCTATATAAAAAGGAATGTAGCATCAAAAATATGTTGGAAAGGCAGAAAAGTGATCCTGATATATGGGGCAGGAATGGTTAAATGCTGTAATTTCCTACAATGCCAGTATATCATTCAAGCCAAGGAGATTTGTATTCCCAATTATGGGAAACACACTATATGAGGGAAAGTCTCCTGCAGCAGTAAAGGAGTGGTGTACTTCACCCTATGTACCCAATGTCTGCGTTTTAACATTGGTAAAACCAAAATTGCATTTAGAAGTAGAATTTACCAACACTACTATGACATCAGTAGGAAAGATGTTAAAAATGCATTAGCAGGCCATATAGTAACCGGTGAAGGACATGGGTTCAGATTCATTATTATTGAGCCGGTTAGGATGGGTGAAAGAGGTGGGCCACTCAACGATTACCTAGAAATGGCTGAGCTTAGATGGCAAATTAGGAAGAATGCATCTGAAGCACCGGGTCTTAATAGTGCAGTATCCATCAGCTCTGTTCTCAGGCTCAAGGCACAATTTCTTATATGACAGTCATCGATACCTACTATTAGAGTAGGATGCTAATAAACAACAAATACATATATACTTTCATATGCATAAATATTGACATCTGTTGCTGTGATTATTTTTAACTTATTATGGGATATATTTAATTGTCAAGTATCTTTTATATGTTTTTAATCACATTTTTCTTTTTTACTGTGAGTGCTATATATATATATATATATATATATATATATATATATATATATATATATATGTTGCTCTTTAAATGTTTCCATGTCCTTTCAGGACATTATTTTATTAATTAGTTAATGATGATGACTAATTTGTTGGAATAGCATATATAAGGCTGTTATTCTGAAGAACTTTCTATTCAAGAGATGAAAACGCTCAATAAATGTTGTTTGTGTGGATTGGATCCTAGTCTCCTGCATTTTGGATATTACAGTTTGTGTGGAGCCTTGATGTTCGTGTTTCACTGTTGCAGTCATTACATTTGGGTACTCTGCTGGCAGGTTGCCCTCAGTCGGCTTGATTAACAAAGTCTTGGGTCCTGCATCGGTTGCTGTCCCTTCTTCCATGATGTCAGGACGTCAGGGGTATAAAACATGCAGCCGACGCCATTACATCAGTCTTTCATGCCACGCGGTGCCCGAAGCAGAAGCAGTTCGCAAGTGCCGGTCGGCTGACTCCAGAAATTTTTGTTTTCGAGTTTCAGAACCAAAGTCTTCAACTTAAAGCTAAGTACCCCGTTGGGGAAACTTTTTCTTGCTCTTTCCCGATGTCAGTAAAAGTTAATAATTGCATTACTTGTGGAAAGCAAATACCTCAAAGATTTTCATTCTTACTGCATTCCTTGCCTACGCCCTGACCACGAAGTACCTTGCTGTCAGTTTTGTGCTCTATTTAATCAGCGCACTATCAGTCATTGGTACATTTTTGCCTCTAAATAGTTTGGTTCTCAGTTTAATTATCCAGAAATTTTGGTTAGCCATCCGACTACCGGGATTATGAAAAAACGCAAAGATAAAGGCAGAGACAAGCTGCCGAGGTCCAAAACTGCTGACGATGCTTCTCGTAAGCCAGTTTGCCGGTACTCAGTGAGGAGCTTTCGCAGCCCCTGATACCTGCTACTTCTGATTCGCAGGCCTCTACTGAGACCCATTCAGAGTCCGGTATGCTTGAGAGATGCTTCACCTATGGAACCCGTGGATGTCTCTACCTTGGATGGGTCCTGAGCCGCTGTGCAGGCACCGGCTTCTGAGGGTGTATTCAGGCCTACAGACTTGCATATTAAATCAACACCGCCTTCATTACTAAGGCCTAAATCTTGATCCATGTCTAAAAAAACCCACGCCCAGGCCACATGTTCAGGCTCCTATGCCTAAAATAAATGATAAAAATGTTACTCTAATCAGGGGTTGTCAACCCCCCCTCCAAGAGGCCTAGGGCTGAGCTTGATTATGAATCTTCTGATCAGGTTTCTGTTTCTTCTGATTCTTCTAATGACCTGGATTTGTCCATACCTACTTATGAGGATTTTGATGCAGAAGATTCCATTCCCTCTGCTTTCCCTCCTGAGGATTTTTCTTTTAGAGAAACTTTACATACTTTAAGGGAACATTTCCACTGGGAAAGCCAGGAATTTTTGGATTAAAAAAGAGGCTTAGGGATTTCCTTCTTCTACCGCAGCATAGGCCTTTGGCTGTTCCTGTACTAGCCATTGTTGATGATGTGTTCTTGGAATCCAGTATAGCCCCTGATTCTCTGCCTCTGGCTTCTAGTAAACCTGACAGATACTACAGGGTTCCTGAGTCCCACAAGCTCCTTTTCAAAAATCATGTTGCAGATCCAGAAACCATTTCTCAGGGACCCAAGAGCATTAAGGCTTCTACTGCTAAAAAATCCTACCCCTTCCGACAGACACTCCAGGGCGCTCGATAGATGGGGTAAAAAGGTTTATACTTCTGCAACCTTGGCAATCAGAGCTTTAAACTGCCAATTTCACATGTTAAAATATCAACAGCATATTATTGGACTGATTAAACAGAAAATGATGTTGATTCCTGTGTGGAAAATAAAGATTAACAGGATTTAATGCATTCTGCTGAACAAGTTGGAAAACATACTTTGCAATGTGGTTTTGATTCTTTAGAAGCCTCCTGCAGGGCTGTTGTTACTGGGTCTGTGCTTAGAAGGCATGCTTGGCTTAAGGAGCAATCTTTGCCTGATCATGTTAAAGCTAAATTGTTGGATGCTCCTTTAAAATCAGGACCACCTGTTTGGCAATAAGGCTGAAGAAGTTCTAGAAAAGATGGAAGATAAAGCTAAATCTATGCAAACTGTTAAAGATTTCTTACAAGTGCAACCTCCAATATTAATTATGCACTGGCCTACGAAGAATTGGTCCTTTCCAGCCCCTTCCAGATCCTCTCAAGCCAAATCCAGACACAGCAAAAAACCCCAGGATGTCCTTCAAGAATGCAACTGCAGTCCTGACATATGGGTTGTCCTGCCTCAGGCAGCCCTTCGGTCGGCCGGATTCCAAAGTCTGGGTCCGGCGTCGGCTGATGTCGCCTCCTCCCCGATGTCAGAGCGGCTGGGGTATAAAGGCATCAGCCGACACCATCTTCTTCAGTCTTTCTTGCCGCGTGGTGCCTGAAGCAGAAGCAGTTCGCAAGTGCCGGTCAGTCAGCTCCTGTGTTTTCAGTTACCAAAGTCATCTAAAAAGCTAAGTACCCCGTTGGGGAACATTTTTTCTTGCCTCAGCCGATGTCAGAACAAATTGAGAAAGTTAATAATTGTTTGTCTTGTGGTAAACAAATACCTCATAAGGACTTCCATTCCTACTGCCTCCCTTGCCTGGGCCCAGACCACGACGTCTTGGCCTGTGCTGCCTGTGCTTGCTTTAATAAGCGCACTCTCAGGTGCCAGGCAGAATTTGCCGAAAACTTTTTTGGTGAATCCTTCGCTTACAACATGCCGTCAGAACAACCGACAGCACAAACTACCAAGAAACGGAAGGACCGTGACCGACATCCTCGGCCCGCGTCTTCCACCGATTCTACACCTAAGCCCTCCGCGAGTGCTTCGGTCCCTTCGGAAGTGATTATTCAACCGCTCCAGGCCAACACCGCATTAACATGCTCCTCGGTCTCGGAGGCTACACCGGTGCCGGTTGTTGTCTTTCCTCCAGAAACCGAAGTTCTTGATCTACCCGACACCATTGCTGTGGACAAGGTTACCCCTGCACGTGGGGCAGCTAGGCCTCCTGTATCCATGTCCATCAAGGCCTTTGCACGTGCTAAGGCCGCCAGCCAGGCCAAGGCCCATCCTAAGCCTACCTCTCAGGCTCCTTCTTCTGATAGACAGATCATGTCTCTTGCTGCAGACCTAATCTCTCTTATCAGGGGGTCTCAGCCCCATCCAGACAGAGGTTCTCAGCCACCTGCAGAAAAAAGGCCTAGAACTGAGCAGGCAGACAACCTCTCTTCAGATGAAGCCTCTGGGGATTCAGAGCATTCAGATACCCAAGAAGAATCCTTCCAAGCCTATGAGGACTCTCATGCTGAGGAATATATTCCCTCTGCCTCTCCTCCTGAGGATTTTTCTTTCGGTGAAGTCCTCCACTCCATGAGGGAACATTTTAAGTGGCAGGGTCAGGAATTCTGTGACTCTAGAAAAGGCTCCGTACCTTCCTCAAGTTTCCCCAGCACAGACCTTTGGCTATCCCTCCAGTTTTGGATGTCCTGGATGATGTATTTTCAGACTCCAGTGCTTCCCCTGATTCTCTCCCTCCTGCTCCTGTCAAGCCAGACAGATATTATAGGGTCCCTGACACTCACAAGCATTTCTTTAAGGCCCAATCTGTGGATCTAGAAACTATTTCACAGGGCCCCAAAGGAGTGGCTTCTTCCTCGGCCAAAAAACCACTACCAGCTGACAGGGAAGCAAGGTCCCTGGAGAGATGGGGTAAAAAAGTTTATACCTCTACCACCCTTGCCATGAGGTCACTTAACTGCCTTTTCATATGTTTAAGTACCAGGATTTTTTACTGGATGATTTGCAGAAAAAGCTAGCCTCTCCTGAGCCTATAGATAGAAAGGCATTGCAGGATTTGGTTCATAATTCTCAGCAGGTTAGTAACCATTTTCTTCAGTGTGGTTATGATGCATTGGAGGCTTCATGTAGGGCAGCCATGACAGGGGCTGTTATCCGTAGACATGCTTGGTTGAAAGAGCAGCCTCTGCCGGATCATGTTAAAGTAAAGCTCCTGGATGCACCTCTGGATAAACAGAAGCTTTTTGGTGCTAATGCTCAGGATGTGTTGAAGTCTATTGAGGAGAAGGCAAAATCAGTACAGACAGTAAAAGATTTCCTCCAGGTTCAGCCACCCAGATTCAGCAGAAATTGGCCTTCAAAGAATTGGTCCTTTCCAGACTCAGACAAGTTTCAAAGGGGAAAGAACAGGCGTGCACGAGGTAGAAGAAGTGGCACAGGTACTTCACCTGCACCACAGGGACAATCACAATGACTTACCTATCACTCCGCCTACCAAGGCTCAAAGAGAAGCACCTTTAGGTGGAAAATTATCTCTATTCTCAACAAACTGGCACATTATAACAAAGGACAAATGGATTCTGGATATAATACACAGAGGCTACAGATTCCACTTCCATACTTTACCAACAGGACAAGGCATGCCAATCCTGCCACAAAATCAAAGGGCAGAGGCACTCAGAAAAGTCTCAAAGCTGTTAAAAATAAAAGCAATAGAGAAGGTTCCTCCTCAGGAACAAGGCCAGGGATTTTATTCAAGACTGTTCCTTGTTCCAAGAAAAGAAAAGCAATGGAGGCCTATTTTGGACTTGTCCGTTCTAAATACTTTTCTCATGGTGCCAAAATTCAAGATGCTGACGTTACAGCAACTTCTTCCCATGCTGGGCAAGGGGTCTTGGCTGGTTACTCTGGACCTCAAGGAGGTATACCTGCATGTCCCTATCAGACACAGTTGCAGAAGATACCTCAGATTTCTTGCAGGAACAGAGCACTATCAATTCTCAGCATTGCCGTTTGGCTTATCTACTGCGCTCAGAGTATTCACGAAATGCCTGGCATCAGTAGTGGCACATTGCAGATTCCAGGGGATTCAAATTTACCCTTACCTGGACGACTGCCTCATACAAGCAGACAGCAAACAAACCTTGATAAAACACTTGGATTATGTCATTCAATTGCTGCAGGCTTTGGGATACACAGTCAACATTCAAAAATCAAGACTACTGCCATCCCAAGAGATTATTTTTCTAGGAGCAAAGCTGAACACACAGCTACAAATGGACTTCCTCACAGAGGAGAAACAAGAGCATTTAACAGATTACTTCAAAAGCCTAGCAAAACTAACCCACCTGACCGCAAGGAAAACCCTTCAGGCCCTGGGGTTCATGGCATCTTGCATTCTTCTAATCCCTCTGGCAAGACTTCACATGAGAAAACTGCAATGGTACCTAAAAAGCTTGTGGTCTCAACACAGCCACAACCTGGAAGACATAATACCACTCATACCATGCCTGCAAAGGGATTTTTTGTGGTGGGCTCAAGCAAGTCACTTAAACGAAGGCATGCCTTTCAACAAACCTCCAGCAAGTCAAACTATTACAACAGACGCCTCAGACCATAGATGGGAGGCGCACATGGACGGCAGATGCATTCAAGGGCAATGGACTCCCATGGAAATGCATCAGCACATAAATCAAAAAGAGATGTTGGCAGTGATACATGCAATAGAAGCCTTTGGAAAATCTCTTCAGCAAGGTCATCTGCTAATAAGGACAGGCAACACCACTGTCATGTGGTACATAAACAAACAAGGGGGCACTCATTCCTATCCCCTCTGCAGACTAACAATTTATGCATTCCCTCCTCTACCTTCACTCACCAAGGTGTTACTGAAGATCAAGGCAGAACAACCGAGAGGAATCTTGATAGCTCCAGACTGGCCAAGGCAACACTGGTATCCACTGCTACTGAGCATAACTCACTCCAAACCATGGCCCATGCCTCAATGGCCTCAGCTCCTGACTCAACACAATTACAAGACAGTTCATCAGAACCTACAAACCTTAAAGCTGGCAGCTTGGAGAATTCCATGACTGGAACCCATGACTCCCTCTCCAAAACAGTTCAGGACATTTTGCTGGAGGCACGCAGACCTTCCACCAGAAAAACCTATTCGGCCAAATGGAAGAGATTCATCATCTGGAATGTCAACAAGGGCCAGGATGCATCACTGATGAACATACCTCAGATATTAGAATACTTGGCAGAAATGTTTCACAGTGGCCTCTCATACTCTTCCATCAAAATCCACGCTTCAGCTATCTCTGCACATTACAACTGTGATCCACCTGTGTTTTTGCATCCCTTGCTAAGACAGTTTCTAAGGGGTATAAAGAATATCAAACCTCCAAGGAAACAACCAATTCCTGCATGGGACCTCAATTACGTCTTGGAAAAATTAACTCTTCCTCCTTTTGAACCAGCAGCATCTTCAGAAATGCAATTTTTCTCTTGGAAAACGGTTTTCCTGTTGGCAGTCACCTCAGCAAGAAGAGTCTCGGAGATACAGGCCCTCATGGCAGTTCCTCCATTTCTCATCTTTCATCAGGACAGAGTTTCCCTTAGGACCAATCCTTCCTTCATGCCTAAGGTGATATCCAGAGTGTCACTAAACCAAGCAATTCACCTGCCTACATTCTTTCCTAACCCTCAAAACAAAGGGGAAAAGCTGTTGCATACTTTAGACATTCACAGACAACTATGCTACTACTTGGACAGAACAAAGTCTACCAGGAAGTCTGACCAACTGTTTGTAGCCTATGCTGCTGGGACACAAGGAAAGGCAGTCACCAAACAAACTATCTCAAAATGGATTGGACACTGCATCAGATTCTGGTACTCCTTCCATGGAAAGAGTGTGCCAGCTAATATTAGACCACACTCCACCAGAGCTATGGCCACATCCACAGCCTTTCTAAGAGGAGTGGCTACAAAAGATATTCTAGAGGCTGCTACATGGAGCTCCGTGCATACATTTACCAAACACTACAACCTGCCATTATACTCCAGATCCCGAGCAGGCTTTGCTTTGGCAGTCCTGCAGGGCCTTCTAGCTACACCATCTCTTGCTTAGTCCTACCACCCCCAGCTTGGCTATGGTATTCAACCCATATGTCAGGACTGCAGTTGCATTCTTGAAGGACATAGTACAGTTTTGTACCTACCATAAATGTAGATGTCCGATAGATATGCAACTGCAGTCAGGTTTTCCCTCCCTCCTACCCCTCTGTTTTTTTCCCTTGGGTCCATTCCCCCCTTTCCTATAAGCTGGGGTTATCTGTTATGGTGTATCTGTTTATTACTGTTATGCATGTCTGAATTTTTTGTTTATCCATTCACAAAATTTAGCCTTCCTTGGAGGGCACCTGGCATCTGGGGCAAGAAACACTGAAGAAGATGGCGTCGGCTGATGCCTCTATACCCCAGCCGCTCTGACGTCGGGGAGGAGGCGACATCAGCCGACGCCTGACCCAGACTTTGGAATCCGGCCGACCGAAGGGCTGCCTGAGGCAGGACAACCCATATGTCAGGACTGCAGTTGCATATCTATCGGACATCTACATTTATGGTAGGTACAAAACTGTACTTTTCAGTCCCAGGGGACTCTCAGAACTAAGTAGTGGGGGGCCACCACTTCCAAATCTGGAAATAACAAGACACCCCCTATAGTAAACAGTCTCAATGACTTCCTTTTAAAATTACCTAGCACTTATCTTTTAACCGCCCCTTTGGGGGGAAAGATTGCTCTTCATGCAAAGAACTGGGAATTCATAACCCAGGACAAATGGGTTTTACATATAGTGTCCCAGGGATACAGATTTCATTTCCACACATTGCCAACACCAAGCGGGTGGCCGGACCTGCCCCCAAATCAGTGGACAGAGACTCAAAAACAAGTACTTTCCCTCTTAAGCATGGGGGCTATTCAACTGGTACCAGAAGAGGAAAAGGGACAAGGTTTCTATTCCAGGCTTTTTCTGGTACCCAGAAAAGACAAATCATGGCATCCAGTCCTGGACCTGTGTACTCTAAACACCTTTCTGGAGATTCCAAAATTCAAGATGCTGACTCTTCACCAGTTACTTTCTATGCTAGGCAAAGATGCCTGGTTGGCAACTCTAGATTTAAAAGAAGCATACCTGCACATCCCAATCAGGGAATCTTGCAGAAGATACCTATGCTTCAAAGCAGGCTACTTGCATTATCAGTTTTCTGCACTACCCTTTGGCTTATCTACTGTGCCCAGGGTTTTCACAAAGTGTCTGGCTCCATTTTTTGCATTTTGCAGACAAAGAAATATTCAAATATATCCATACCTGGATGATTGCCTAATTCAGGCAGAAACCCAGGGCATACTTCTAAATCATCTGGCATTTGTAAAAAGGGTTTTAACTTGTCTGGAGTACACCATAAATGAAAAGAAATCACAACTGGTACCCTGTCAACAGATTACATTCCTGGGTGCAAGCTTGAATACAACTGCCCAGTTGGCTTTCCTCATGCCACAGAAGCAAATTAATTTGGTAACTTACTTCAAACAAGTGGCCACAAAATCCCTGCTATCTGCAAGACAAATACTGCAAGCCTTGGGGTTCATGGCCTCCTGCATTCTTCTAATTCCATATGCAAGACTGTGTATGAGGAAACTACAGTGGTATCTAAAAAGTCTATGGAGTCAACATTGTCACAGCCTGGAAACAATGATTCCTGTCATACCTTGCCTATGCCTGGGGTTCCTATGGTGAGCAGAAGCCTGACACCAAAACAAGGGACTACCATTCACACTACCCCCTGCTGCCAAAACCCTAACTACAGCCTCATCAGACTATGCATGGGGGCTCACCTGGCAGGGAAGTGCATTTAGGGCAAATGGAACCCAAATCAAATGCACCTACATATCAATCAAAAAGAAATGTTAGCTGTACAGAATGCTCTGACAGCCTTCAAGGACTACATTCTTCCAGGACAACTAATGGTAAAGACAGACAACACCAAGGTTATGTGGTACATAAACAAGCGGGGGGGGGGTACACATTCTTACCCTCTCTGCAGACTAGCCATGGCATTGTGGAACACAGCCTTGAGCTACCAAGTGTATCTACAAGCTCAATTCCTGCCGGGAAAATGTAATACACTGGCAGATGGACTAAGCAGTAACCTCATGGGTCCACATGAGTTGAAACTGGAATCACCGATTTTCAACATGTTGACAAGTGAATGGGGGAGCCCAGACATAGACCCATTTGCCTCCCCCCAGAACTACCAGTTGTACAAGTTTTGCACAAGGACTCCTCACAAACAAGCCTGGAAAGTGGCTGCTCTGTCCTTCAGCTGGAAAAACCTATCAGTCTATGCCTTTTCCCCTCTGCCTTTGCTCTCCAAAGTTGTACTAAAAGTCAAACAGGACAAGCCAAGTATGATTTTGATTGCTCCAGACTGGCTGGGCCAACACTGGTACCACCTCCTGCGCAGTGTGACGCAATTATCTCCAGGGCACCTGCCTCAGACCCCCTTCCCTGCTGTCTCAGCAGAAAAACCAAATTCTGCACCCTCAGCTTCTAACAATGAACCTTGCAGCCTGGCTAATCACTTAAATTCACTCTTCTCATCCCTCAGCAAACCTGTGATGAATGTCATCTTGGAGGCGAGGAGACCTAGTACTAGAAAATCTTATGCTGATAAATGGAAAAGATTCTGTGCCTGGAACCAGTCTTTAGGGATGAGCACAGCAGCGCCCAATTTACCTCAGATTTTGCAATACTTAACTGAGATGCTTCACAAGGGCCTGTCTTTTTCCTACATTAAAATCCACACCTCAGCTATTTCAGCTCACTATAACACAGTACCACCCCTCTTCTCTCATCCTCTGCTCAAGCAGTATCTCAGAGGGGCAAAAAACTTGAGACTACCCAGGAGAACCCCTACCCCTGCCTGGGACATTAACTTTGTTTTGGAGAAACTCACTCTACCTCCTTTCGAGCCAGCTGCTACTGCAGACTTAAAATTTCATTCTTGGAAAACAGCCTTCCTTTTAGCAATCACTTCAGCTAGAAGGATATCTGAATTACAGGCCCTTATGGTAGTGGAGCCTTTCATCATCTTTCATGCGGACAGGGTATCTCTCAGGACCAATCCATCCTTCATGCCCAAGGTGGTTTCCAGTGTGGCTCTTAATCAGTCCATTCATTTGCCAACCTTCTTTCCCAATCCACAGAACAAAGGGGAATGGATTCTGCATTCCTTGGATGTGCACAGACAACTAAGATTCTACTTGGACAGGACTAAATCTCGAAGAGAAACTGAACAATTGCTAGTAGCATTTGCTGCAGGGGCAGAGGGAAAGGCTATTTCAAAACAAACCATTTCTAAATGGATTAGCCATTGCATTCATTTCTGCTATAAGCACCATGGAAAACCTATCCCCCAGGGGATCAGATCTCACTCCACCAGGGCTGCATCTACTTCTGCAGCCTTTCTCAGAGGTGTTCCTACCAGGGATATCCTAGAAGCTGCTACCTGGTGTTCTGTACATACTTTCACCAAGCATTATCATTTACCTATTTTCTCTAAATCCAGAGCTGGCTTTGCCACTGCTGTCTTGCAGGGCCTTATAGCTGGCCCTAATGCTGTATAAACTCCTACCCCTAACCATAGCTTTGGGAATCTACCCAAATGTAATGACTGCAACAGTGAAACATGAAGAACATAGTACAGTTGTGTACACTTACCATAAATGTAGATGTTCGAGTGTATTCACTGTTGCAGTCCTGGTTACCCTCCCTCCAGCCCCATAGTTTTTTCTAACTATACCTCTCCTTTCCTTTACTATGTTTAAAAGCCTTTTTTATTGTATTTGCTTTTGGTTGGAGGTATAATTTTGTGTTTTTGTGTTTATTTGCTCCCCATTAGGGGGGCATCTGACATCTGGGGCAAGAAAAAGTGATGTAATGGCATCGGCTGCATGTTTTATACCCCTGATGACCTGACGTCATGGAAGAATGGACAGCAACCGATGCAGGACCCAAGGCTTTGTTAATCAGGCTGACTAAGGGCAACCTGCCAGCAGAGTACCCAAATGTAATGACTGCAACTGTGAATACACTTGAACATCTACATTTATGGTAAGTGTACACAACTGTACTTTTTCAAGGCTGAAAAGGGATCCAAACCCTTAGAAGTAGCCCAACAAGCAAAACGTTTCCACTTACTGGCATAGACTCTATATACATAGACAATTTTTGAGACGATAAAAGAATGCATGACTCTATCCAAAAGCTTGAGATTCCAAGCCATCAAGGGAACTGGAGAAACCATGCAGTTAACTTGAGCATCTGAAGGCAGGGTGGGTCCAGACACACCAAGTGAGTGATCAGATTTGGATTAGGATCCAGGACCCTTGGAGGGTACTTTAGAAGAGGCCAAAGGAAGGGGAGTTACATGTGATGGAGCAAAGTGGGCATTGGGAATTACAGTCACTGCAATGGGCTGCCTTTTGAAGAAACTTTCATCAACAAAGTCCGGGATAGGAGTATAGGAGACCCAGATTCCAGGCATGCAGAAGAGTGTCACTGGGTGACTGTCCCTTAGGAGGAACTAAGGCATAATGGCTGCTGTATATGGTTTTGTACAGGGATGTAAGTAGATCATAACACATGGTGCCCCAGCACCAAAAAATCCATGCAGTGACCCTGTTTCAGGGACTACTCATGCAGAAAGAGAATGTTCCTGCACAAACTGTCTGCCAGTATGTTGGATCTCCCCACAATGTGTGTTGCAACCAGAAGCCATTAAGATGAAATCGCCCATTGTCAGACTCTTGTGGCGTGTTGACAAAGATGTTTATTCAGATACCATACCAAAAATATGTTGAATTAATTGAAATCATACCCTTGGAAAGAACATCCTGAAAACCCTGCAACACAAGGAGGACTGCCACTGTCTCAGACATTGATATGAAGATTGTCCTCTATATCAGACCAAGTCTCTTGGACAGTCCCTTTGAAATGCCCCCCACCAAAGGAGAGAGGCATCCATTGTGACCATGCCCAAAGGAAGTCAAAATGTGAATGGTCTCCATGTGGACACCAAAGAAGACTACAACCGTCACCTGATTTGGTTCTGACAGACCTGTGTCTATGCACTGGAGAACTCCTCAGATGTGCCAGATAACACCATTGCACCACCAATGTCTGCTGCAGAGCCCTCCTGTAGTACCTCACTAAGGGAACTGAGCAGATGGCAGCCACCATGTGGCCCAAGAGTTTGAGAACAAGAAAAGTCTGAGGACTTGGGCAAGAGAGCATTGAAAGTGCTAGACCTAGCAGGGCTAATACTGTGGAGACTGGAAGTTTTGTGACTGGACGTTTTGCAATTTGAGAAAGTGTGGCCAAATGGCAACCTATGAACTCTATTAACTTTACAAGTAGAAAGCTGGACTTCTGGTAGTTGATTGTGATTCCTAACGAGCTGCACAGCTGGAGTAAATGATGTCTGGCTCTGACTTACAATGCCCTTGTGGAGCCAGTAAAGAGAGTTGTCCAGGTAAGGAAAGATATGTAACAGCTACAGCTTGAGCCAGGCTGCCAGACCTGCCATACACTTGGTGATCACCCAAGGGTGGTGGTGAGACCAAAGGGCAGCACTCAGATTTGGTAATGATTGACTCCCAGCTGGAAATGTCGAAACCTCCTGGATTGTCCCACAATCTTTATATGATAGTAGGACTCCTTGAGGTTGATCATGCACATCCAGTCATCCTTCCTCAAGGAATGTAGAATGGATCGCACTGTGACCATCTGGAATTTGGCCTGCTTTACAAAATGATTAAACCTGTTAAAATCCAAAATTGGCCTGAGTTCCTTATTCTGTGGAGAGGAAAAAAAAACATCCTTCAATAAAACCAGGATCCATGTTAGTCTGGTGGGTTCTCTTAGATGACTCTCATTTTCTAACAGCTTTTGAATTTCAATGGCTGCATCCTTTCTCTGACAGGGTAGCATACCTGGGAGATGTTTGGGATTTAAATTTGGAGTTTCCAAAAATGGAATTGTATAGCCTCTGGATATGGCTCAACACCCATGCATCTGAGGTGATGGCCTCCCAAGTTTTCGGGAGTGTAATACCAAATGACCCCTGACTGCCTCCAGAGATGGACAGTCTGGGAACCCTTCAGGGTCACTTAAATGGCCTCCCAGAGAAGACTTCACAAAACCACTGATATTGCTGACCACTCGTGCTGCAAGGTGTCCATTTTGGTTACCCCCCACCATGGGGGGAGGGTAGTAAAACCCTCAGAAGGAGCTTCCTGGAAAGTTTGCTGAGCTTTCCTAAAACAGAGTAATTTTCCTCCTTCTGGTTCCTTGAGAAGGTCAGTTGAGGGGTAGTAAAACTCAGGTTCACAGGTAAGCACTGGACTAGCTGCCCTTACATGCTGTTTTAAGCCTAGCAAATTTCCTTTTGTGCTTGAAATGACCTATCCTATTTGGTTATAGATTGGCCTTACCCATACCATGGTCAATAGTTATATATTACCCATAATGAAAATAACTGGGATCATACCATAGATAATTTGAGGGGACCCATGCATGGGATAAAGTATTTAGGAGTTGCATCTATCCATTAGTAGTACAGGGGCAATCCTAACATAAATTTTCTGTTTCCCATACATAGATCCAAGTTGTGCTTGAAATTGACCAGGGGTGAACTTTGTTTTATATGGATAGGGAGCCTGTTCTATAGCAGTGACATCCTCTGTAAAACGTGCCTGCCCCTCCAAACCATTCCATTGATGTTGCAGAAGAGGTTTAGATCCGTAGAGTATTTCTGATGTCATTTGACTTGCTGTTGTGCAGTAAATCCATCAGTAATAGGTAGGAGGATGTCTTGTATGCCAGACACAGGTCATCTCTTAACAGGCTGTAGGATACCAAGTATAATGACAGTGCTTTGAGTCGGTCCATGTAGGACATGTTGTTTAGGCCTTGTATCCTTTTAGTAAGGTATCCCTGTGGGCATTCCAGGTATTGTATGTGCCTGGACAGATACATGCCAGAGGGAGCATTATGTTCAATGACTGGCCTAATAATGGCTGAGTAAAGGGGAGAAATGACATCACTAAATCTAGACACAACCCGACTGTTTATAAGTTGTGCAATATAGGACTTCTTACAATAGACACATGTTGGTCAAAAGTTGGGTCACTGCCCACATAAGTTCCCAAATCCCAAACAAAAGGGTCAACTCTTTGGGGCATATTGTCATTGTGGTAGTTCACTGGGGTAGATGACTTCCCAAAGAATTCAGTAATGCATTTTTGGCATTTGGTTTCTAACCATGATTTTGAAGCCACTTATTTGAGACAAACCTTCATGCAGGATGGTTAAATTATTTAGAGATTCAATCATTGATGGCTCCTAGCCTGCAGTCATTTGCAAACTTAGTCAGCTGGAGCCTTTTGGTATTGGCTTTCATGTCAGAAAAGTAGATGCCAAAAAGGAGACGTCCCAGCACAGAACACTGGGGGACTTCTGGATGACTGGTCTCTTTGTGATGGTAACTTCCCCTATTTTGACTATCTGCATCCTGTCTGTGAGTCAGTTGGCAGGCCAGCAGGTGACATAGGGGTTTATTCCCAATTTATTTAACTTTTCTACTCTGCCTGAGTGGGGACAGCATCTTCCCATCCTGCTCAATTATCATCAGTATCCTTAACCTTAGGCCCAAAAAGAGAAGAGACATTAAGTGGGCATTAATGAAAGATGCATTGAAGCAGTCTGCAAAAATTACACAGCCTCATCCAAGTGTGGAGAGACATGGCATTGCCTGCTCAAAATATGCCATCAGCTGCATTAGACAACCGAATCATGGACACAATAGACTGCAAAGTACTCATCTGAGTTTCCAAAGTCCTCTGAGACTCTAGTCTCTGCTGAGTCTAATCTCAAAAAAAGAAGGAAGAACATCTCAGGAAATAGATTCATCTAACTCAGAGGTGGGTGAATGTGGGCTAGATGTCTTCCCTTCCAAGTTGACAGCACCTTTTCCTCTGCCTCCCCATCAGAGGATTTTTGCTTTGAAGATCCCCTCAGTAAAGTGAAGGGTCATTTAAAATGGGTGTCTGCAGAATTATCAGATGCCCAGAAGAAAGAAAAGGACATTCTGAAATTATCTGAGTCAAAAGCCTTAGACAGAAGACTCAGTAAATGCATTCAGTAGTGCACCCTTGGAGCCAGACTCCCAAACCCTGTTTGTTTAGGAAACAAGGTTGTTTTTACAGAATTATGGTTTCTTTATAGGTTCATAGTTGTATGCAAGGCTAGCAACTACAAGGGCCTTTTTTAAAGCATGGCCATGCTTCCCAAATGTATCCCAAGTTTTGGTGCCGAGAGGTTATTTTATGGGATGTATTTTAAGGGGTATATAAATGCTAGGGCATGGGTGGTCAAACATTTACAGGCTGCCTCTCTCCACTAGACACACAGGTGCTCGACCAGGGATGAATTTTCAGTTTCCCATCTACTGATCCAGGTTATGATTGAACGTGGGAAGGGTGAACTCTACTTCACATGGATGGGAAGTCTGTTCCAGAGGAGTATTCTCTGAGACATGTACCTGTTCCTCCAGCAGCTTATTTATGTCACAAGCAAGGTATAAGTCCTTGATCCTGTTTGTATTGCATATAGGCTAAAGGGTCCATCAGAGCAGGATGCAAGGATACCTTGTATGCCAGGCATAGATGGCCCCTCAGTAGTCTGTAAAAGATATGAGTATAGGGCTAGGGCTCTGAGGTGATCCACATGTTTGTGAGGAACCTTTGTGGATGTTCTATTTGCTACACGTGTCTTGCCCTGACCCTAGCAAAAGGAGCATTTTACTCAATGATAGGTCTGATAAGGGCCAAATACAGTGAAACAATGACTTCCGTAAACTTAGGTGCCATTCTCTTTTTTTTTTTAGTTGGGCAATATAGAATAATTTCCTTACTATGTTAAACATGTTGTTTGAAAACCAGGTTACTGACTACATACTTCCCCAAATCCTTGACTTAGGTGTTTGTTATTAATTTAGTTTCCCAGGGTAGACACCTTCCAAAAGGGTACAACTGTGCATTTCTTGGCATTAAATTTTAAACCATATTTCTGTTACCAGTTATTTTTGTTGGTCCTTCCTGGAGGATATTTGTATCTTTGGGTGATTTTGACTGCTTCTAGTATCCAATCATCTACATATTTGATCAGCCAGTGGTCCCTAATATTGCCCTTAACTTCCAGTTAGTAGATGCCAAAAGGAGCAGACCCAACACAGAGACCTAATTGACTCTGCTAGTGACTGGACTATCCTAACTTCCTGGGTCCCGAGAGCCAGCTGGCTGTCCAATATAAAACATAAGGGATTATGCCTAGTTCTGTAAATCTGTTTACAGTGCCTAAGTGGAGCATTTTATCAGATGCCTTGGCCAGTTCAACGTCGACAGTATGCACTATTTAACCCTCGTCCATTGCCTTGATAACTTTCTCAAGCAAGTCCAGCATGTTGAGTAGGCATGATCTGCCCTTGGCAAAAACATTCTGAGACCATGTTTGAAGGTGTCCTATGTCAATCAATTCCATAATTCTTTCCATGGCTTTGAATATGAGATTACTGAGAGTTATGGGTCTGTAGTTTCTGGGGGCCATAGAAGGCCCACCCTTGTGCAGAGGGATGACCATTACAGCTCTTTATTCACATGGCAAGAAGCCTGACTAGAGGCTTTGGTGAAATAGTGACCCAGTGGCCCTGGCAGATCTTGTTTCATGGTATTTAGGAGGCATCCTGGGATATTATCAGGGGCCATTGAATGATGTGTTGTTGGCCTTCAAATGTGAATTTAGAGTCTGCTGTCTAATGATGGTTGGGGGGTTAAGTTAACTGGTATTTCCTGGGTGGGGGTGTCTGGGGAAGAGTGGTAAAATTGGCAATGAATTTGTCAACCAGTAGATTTGCTATATCTTCTGGATCTGTATGGGTGGCTCCATTTATTTATTTGTCTTTTGTTAACTAGGTTATTCCACTGGGCTGGTGGCCCATTTTCAGTGGAGACCCAAGGAGAGCAGCTCCATAACAAAAAAAATAAAAATAAAGTTTACATTACAAAGTAATGTGTAAAAACAAAATGAAAACTCCAGCAAAGCCAGAACTTCCACTGAGTGACCTCCCAAACCTCTTGTAGCAGAGGCACATGGGATATATGCAAATGAGCCTTCGGAACATCAGGTATTTCAGCTAATTAGCGATTCTGAATGCCCATGACTTGTTTCATCGTTTTAATGGGCAATTTCAGGCCACTGATACAAGAGGTTTGGGAGGTCACTCAGTAGACGTTCTAACTTTGCTGGAGTTTTCATTTTGTTTTTACTGATTGTTTTTTCAGTGACCTTCTCACTTATTGTTTTAATTTCAAATTAATGTGAAATTTGTATACATAACTGCATGCATTCATGCCATATATAAATATGAGTACATAGCAAAACATACATTCCTATGGTGGTGGAAAATTAAAGCAGAAAATTTAGCAAAGACAACAGCTAAAAAGTACAAGAGTTTGAAACCTGTAGTAGAAATGAAGGTTTACAATAGGGCATCAGAAAAAAAAGTTCTTAAACATCTTAATGATTAAACCCAAGTTGGTAGAGAGGAAGGAAAAGGAAAGAGGAAAGCAGAGTATAAGAAGAGTGAGGGAGGTGAGAAGTATAGTAGGTAAAGAAAAGAAAGATTAGATTTTAGTATAGTATTGCTCAACAACAGAGCTGATGTACTACAGTACTAGTATTTATGAAAGTTAAAGTAAGGAGAAGAAAATTGTTATGGTCTAACAATTGGGTGAGTGTGTTAGGTAGGCTGGTGACGGGTGCAGGAGGGAGAGTTAGCAAGGTAGATTTTCAGTTCTCTCTTAAAATGAAATGAGGATTGACTAGAACATATATTGGTTGGGAGTTTGCTCCAGGTTTCAGATATATAGCATTTATAAAGTAATCTAGCTATTGTTTTGTTAGGCCTGTAGGTGTCAAGTAGCAGTTGGTCAGTGCTGCAGAGTGATCATGAGGGTTTGTATTGGGATAAGAAGGTGGACAGGGAGGGACAGTCAGCAGGTTTGTAAAGTACAGAATGTGTCAGCAGTAGCTGAAAAAGTTGGAGTAGTTGAGGGAATTCAAGCTATTGTAATTGGTTAAGGGCAAGGCAGTGATGGGATTTGTAATGGCAGTTGCAGGCAAATCTGGCTATCTGGTTGTAAGTTTGTTCAAGTTTGGCTAAAAGATTTGCTTGGAGATGGGTAAATATAGGGAAAGCATTGAGTAGGTAGGGGAGGAGCTAGACTTGAACTAGTAAAGTCCTTGAAGTGATGGATAAGAATGTTTTGTTTCTGTACAGTAAACCGAGTTTTTGACTGGTCTTTTTCCTGGATTGTTGGATACGATGGTCAAATTTCAGTTTATCTTCAATTGTAATTCCTAGAAGTTTGGTATGGGACTCAGTGTGAATGATGGTGTTGTCTAGGGAGGAGAGACTGAAGAAAGTTTTAAGATTGGACATAAATTTTGCAAGAAAAAGAAGCAGCTTAGTTTTCTTTTGGGTTTAGGATGAGTTGGTTATTGATTAACCAGTGTTCAATGGTGTTAAAAGAGGTCTGGGTGAGGGAATGAAGGTCAGTAGGGTTGTCCGAGAGGGTAATAAGAATAGACTTGGTGTACTGGATCAGAGAAGAAGTGTAGCAGGCGGTGCAGAGATTGTTAGTAAAATATTAGGGAGAAGGAGGCCTAGAATGGATCCTTGGGGTATGCCTGTTTGGAAAGGTAGGAAAGGTGAGCAGGAGGTCTGTCATCTAACAGATTGTTGTTTAAGATAACTAGAGAACAAGGGAGTAGCTGATGCAGAGAGGCTGAGTTCAGTTAGTTTAGTAAGAATCTTAGGGTGGGCGATGGTGTCAAATGCCTCGGAGAGGTCAAGAAATAGTCAGGACACCAGTTTATCTCTTGCCTCTGCTGTAGTATGGGTGAAGGATAAAAGGTCTGTGAATGTACTGTCATCATCATCAGCCCCCTTTTGCCCATTTTTTTCTACATGGGGTCAGCATATCATGTTAACTGTCACCAACTCTCTTGATTCAGTGCCACACTCCTGCCTTCAACACTCATGCCTGACTGTCACTGATCATCATTCTCACAATCCATCCATCTCTTTACTGGATGTCTTCACTTCCTCTTACCTTCTTCCTCTCTGTCCCAAATCTTCCTCACCAGATTGTCTTCTGCTTTTCTGCACATGTATACAAACCACAGTAATCTGTTCTCTTTGATCTTTTCTGCAGTTGGAGCTACTTTGGCTTCTGCTCTTATGTCCTCATTTCTTCATCTGCCCCACAGTGTGCATCCTACCACCCTTCTCAGGCACTTCATTTCCATCACCTCTAGCTTCTTCAACTGTTCTGCATTTACTGTCCATGTTTCTGTACCACACAGTAGTACTGGTTGCACCACTGTTTTGTACACCTTACTTTTCAGCTTCTTTGGCATTCTTCTATCATAGACTACACTTGACAGTCTATGCCAGTTGTCTGCAGCCCCTCTAGTTCTAGGTTTGACATCTTCATTCAGACTTCACTTCTCATCAACCACCCCTCCCAGATACTTGAAGCTGTTTATCTTCTCTTCTATCTCTATTCTCAGCTTTTTCTGATTTCCCCAATTTGCTGCCATTACCACCATCTTATATGTGCTTAGTTTCATCCCATGTGCCTTCAGTTTTGCATTTCATTCTCCTATCCTTTGCTGAAGTTGTAGCTCAGAGTCTGCCTGTAATGCCACATCATCTGCATACAGCAACTTTGTTGCTCTGCCCCCTCTGACCTGCTTGCTTATGTAGTCCATCAGCAGTATGAACATCAGTAGGCTCAGAGCTGAACCCTGGTGTACATCCACTCCCAATGGGAACCCCTATGTGAGGCCGAACACTGTTCATACTTGAGTCATTCGGTCCTTGTACATATCCTGCACTAATTTTACCAATGTTTCTGGGACTTCAAACCACCACTGTACTGCCAGATCAGCTTTCTTAGGACCTTGTCATATGCTTTCACCAAGTCTAGGAATGCACAGTTGGACACTCTCCTTATCTCTAGCTTCTTCTCAAGTATCTGTCTCACTGCAAACATCAGGTCAGTTGTGCTGCATCCTGATCTGAATCCGAACTGCACATCTCCCATCTTACATTCTACTACTCTGCATATCCATTTATCAATCACCCTCCAGAACTTTTATGCAGTGTGATAGGAGTTTTATGCCTCTGTCCTGCCCACACTTGTTAATGTTCCCTTTGTTCTTGTACACTGGCATGAGTATGCTTATTCTCCAGTCATCTGGGATATGCCTTTCTCTCCACACTGGTATTAGTCCCCTCTGGAGCTATTTCTCCCCTGTCTCACCCAGCATTTTTATCATATCTGCTGTGACCTCATCTGAGCCTACTTGTTTACCTGACTTGGTTTTCCTTAGTGCTGTTTTTAATTCTTCTAGGGTGGGCTCCTCCTCTTCTTTCATTGTAGGCTGTTTATGGGGCAGTACAGCTTCTGTGGGATTTTCTTCATTCAGCAGTTGCTGGAAATACTCCTTCCATGTGCCTTTGATGTCCTATGGACTGGTGGCAGGTTGTTACTGGCATCCCTTATGAAGGGTATTTGGTTGTCTTTATCCTTCTGCCTTTGCCTTGCAGTCTGATATAATTTCTTTGTGCCACTTACTGAGTCATTTTCCAGAAGTTGGTAAAGTGGCACAGAGTGTCTCCAATGCCCTATTCTTTGCTATTGCAACTTCTTTCTTAGCTTCCATTTTGAGAGGGGGTGAGGAGATGTTCCTGGACTAGATATTTAAGAAGTCTGTGAATGCATTTATCTAGTATTTTTGAGAGAGGGGAGAGGATGGTTATAGGTTTGAAACTGGAAGGGTCGGTGGAGTTAACGCCTTTGTGAAGTGGAATTGTATAAAAGGGTTTCCAAATTCCAGGGACTAAGGATTCTTTAATAGAATGGTTGATAAGGACTGAGACAGAATATGCTATAGTACTGGCTGCAAGTTTGAGAAATTGGGGGGTAGGTTGTCAAAGGAAGGAGAGGAAGGCTTAATTTTCTGCAAAAGGGATTTTATATAAGCAGTGGAAACAGGCTTCAGGGAGAAGGATGAGTGGAGGCAGGAGGTGGAAGGGTGGGGGGGGTTGTGATTTGTTGTTTTCAGGGAAGTTAGTTTGTAGATAGGGTCTATGAATTAGTTGTTTAGTATAGTGGTGGTTTCAAGAGGTGACTTATTGGGAAAGAGGTTGTGTAGAAGATTTGCCTTGATGGAGAATATTGTTCATGGTGCACAAATTTTTGGGGGTTTGAGGTGTGAGTAGATTGAGCTACTTGATAGAAGTTTTTTCTTGTCTCGGATAATAAGTTTTTTATTAAGGTTTCTTAGTGCTTTGAATTTAAGAAGGAGAGAAGATTTTGACTTTTTCGATTGTTTCCAGGTAGTGTCTCTAAGTTTCATGATGGAAAGGGAATCCATTGGTCAGGTTGCAGCAGTCTCTATAAAGGTGGGTTTCTGAGGTTTGAGAAGGTACTCTTAGTATTCAGATGGGGAGGTGATTGCTGGTAAAGTGCCGTGATTATCATACTGATTGTGGCTGGAAGTTATAATCCAATCAAGAACGGAGCTGGAGTTTTTATTGATGCGGATGGGAGTAGAACTAAGTTGACTGAAACCAAAAAGGTTTATACTAAGGCTAGAGGAGTGGGCGGAAAGTTTTTTTTCCAATCAATATTGATGTCACCTAGTAAGATTGCCTTGTAGGGTAAATGTTGGGAGATCCAGGATAAAATAGATTCAAGAATTGGGATATTGTTACCAGGGGTATATAGATGAATGCTATTGCAAAATTCTTATGTGAGTTAAGATGATAGATGAGAAATAGAAGTTCAGCAGGGGAGAAGTCAGGAAGAGGGAGGGGGAGAGGTTCAACGGTTTTGAGTACATGATAGCAACACCCCCCCCCCTTTTTTGGAAAGTCTGTCTTGCTGGAATATGTTGTATCCAGGAGTGGGTGTTAGAATTTCTGAGTTTGTGATATGAGGTTGGAGCCAGGTTTCCAAGAGAGTTAAAATGTGGGGAGAGTGGTGGGCTACCCAAGCATGTAATTCTGTGATTTTGTTTGGGAGACTTTAAAGGTTTATTGAGTAGCTAGGTGTTTAGTTGGAGAAATGGGGAGTTGGTGTCCAATAGGCGAGGAAGAGGATGGACTAGGATTTGGGTGGATGTCCCCATCTCATAAGAGTGTTATTGGAAGTAAATGAGGTTTAGAGAAATAGTAGGTAGTGGATTTGAACTTAAGTTTAGGGGAAGAGAGAGAAAGACTGAAATGTTTTAGTTTGTGATAATGAATATAGGAGGTATTGTAGAGAGAGACAGTGAAATAGGGATGTGGCTAGTTTTATTATAGGAGGATGTTAATTGGGTAAGAATGGGTGGTATAGTAGGTTAGCATGACAAGATGATAGCCAAGATAAGAAGAAGAGAATATGAGTTAAGAGGAAATACACTATCATGCTGTTATTTTATCTGGGTGCATTACTGAGATGAGGAGAGTGGAGTTATTGAATGTCTGGAGGATTTTGTAAGAGAGTTAAGGTGTGAGGAGGAGCAGTAGGTAGAGGTGGGGGAAGATAGAGTAAGTTATAAAACAAATTCAGGATTAAGCAGAGGTGGAGGCAGGGAAATTGATTTGTGCTATAGAGCTAAAAGGAAGTGAAACAAGTGTGGGGAAGGGGATCAAGAGCAAAGTATGGGGGGATTTAGTGTTTTTGATATGGATTTATTGTAATTGGATAATTGGAGTGAGGAGGAGGGCTCTTAAAGGGAGGTTAGAGTATAAATTTAGAGTAAGCAGGGGTGGGTGGGAAAGGGGATAGCGAACAGAGTGTGGCTGCTACCAGCCAGCCAGAGCTGCTATCATGAAAAATAGTTTGTTTATGCAGAGCAGTCTGGGTGTGGTAGTTTAGCAGCTAAGATGTAGCTTAGGAAGGGAAGAGAAAAGGTAAGCAGAATGTGAATGGAGAGTGAAGGTATTGCAAATGCAGGAAAGTTTTAAGGGGAGAAGGGGTAAAATTGGAGCTGAATTTGTCAGCCAGTAGATTTGCTATATTTTTGGCTCTGTGTGGGTGGCTTCATTTGCAATTGGTTCTGCACATTGTTGTGTACTGCCTTTGAGGATGCAGACATTAAAGAAAATCTTATGCTTGTTCTTGGCCTGTGAGCATATTTTTACTTGAACACTGGCTTTGGTAGACTTGATTTGCCCTCTGCAGAGTTGCTATAGATTGAAGAGAGAGTTTTTATCCCTGTTAGAAATTGCATTTCATGACTTTTGCTATAACTTTCTTTCTTTTAATGTACAACTTGTTGATGATGGGATTCCATAAGAGTGGCTTCTTGTTTTAGTTTGTTCTGAGCTTATTCACTTATTCCTGGTGTACAGCTGTCGGTATGCATCCATTATAAAATGATTACCTTACCAGAAAGGACATTACACTGGGGGAAGTAGTGAACAGCATTCTCCCATGTTTGTGAGGACAAAGTCAAGTATGTTTGCACCCCAGTGGGCGTGTGGACTATCTGGTAGAGTGTGTTTGTGTTTGCAAAGTCAAGGAGTCTCTTTTGGGGTTGTTTGATTCCTTGTTTACAGTGGAGTAGTTAGTTGCCCATGAGTATGGTATTGGTCTAGATAGTGTTTCCAGTAGGTTTAAATATGTTTTATGGGTTTCCTGGATTATAGTAGGGAACCTATTGCTTGCAAAGAAGTGGTATGGGATTTTGCCTGTAGAGATCAACATATAGAAGCTCAATTGTACTGTCCTGTTTGACCAGACTTAAGAGATATTTATTTTTATGTTAATTGAGGCACCTCCACCTTTAGTCCTGGTTAGTGTCGTAGCTGTTTTAAATGTGTGGAAAGCATTATACCTTTATACTGCCAGGATGTTCTGTGTGATTTTAAACCATGTCTTAGTGACTGCACAGATATCAGCATTCTTTAGGTTGAGGAGAGTTTGTAACAAGTGGGGTTTCTTGTTTAGACTCCTGGCATTGAACAAAAACACCTTTAGATTTTCTTGGTTTTGATTTGCCATGTTGGCAGGATTTTTAGGTTGGCACTGTCTAAAAAAGGCACTATGGTGGGGGAGACAGTGTTTCAATGTTTGAAAGCCTAGACAGGAGGGGCACAGGCCATCCCTGGCAAAGCATAGTGGTCTTTTGGACATCATCTTCCATTCTGACAAAGTACTGCACCCCCTTAGAAGGACACCATAAACTAAGACAATTATTAAATTCAATCATCACCTGTTCATATTGTGGCATCATCTTTGGTGAAGGTAGAATGCTGCTTAATGTTGGACATATACCCCACCTGGGATATGCATTGTGAGAGCACCATTATGTCTATTTATATGTAGTCTAGGAAGGTACAACTTAGATCACTTACACCCACATGGACAATGATAGAGTTTTGCTAGTACTTGTGGTCCAATGACCTGAGTGAGTGCATAATGTGGCATATCTGGCCCCGGTAAGCAACCAGCCGTGACTTTCTCCTTACTCAGCCTGCTGAGAGGGACTTCATTGTGTCTCACAATGGAGTCAATGGAGTCTTCAATGACCAGAATATTTGGTTTCCTTACAGGTTTAGATGTAAAGCTCCATGGAATAAGCTTGTTTTTGTTCATGTAGGTGTTTTGAAACAGTGCACATGAAGCTGCTGAAGGCATTTGTTGTGTTCTTTGTGTAGGGGTCTTTGGGGTTTAGGAAAGTTACATTTATGTACCACAGCATATGTTGGGTCTGTGTGTCTGTTTCATGCTGTATTTGCTGCGTGTAGTTTCTGCGCTATTGGCAAACCTATTGACATGAGTGCTTTTATATGAGATCAATGCCTCCAATGACACTGTGTAAATGCATCTGTCACAAACCTTATCTGTTTGAGAATTAGCTGGGTATCAGTGAACATGAGGCAATTTCTGCATTGTCTCAGGATGCCTATATTCACCATGCTGGAAACAGATGGTGGGAAAGTTCATATCCATGGCAACAGGCCTATCTTCCATGATTAGATGGTTGCATTGAGAATGTAGAGTAAAGTCAGGATTATCTTATTTGCAACTCTGGGGACAGTGCTTGTCATTGTGCAAAGTGGTTGCCTGTGTGTAACTAGATATTGCTGAATTTTCAAAGAGAAGAAAACCATTAGTTGTTTGTGTGGAGCCAGGACTGTCTTGAGACTGTAATGTACTTTACTCATTTTTGCTGTCAGGATAAAGTAGTGTAAAGTAACTGAAAACATATTTTTCTGTGCAGATTCTTTTTCTTTTGCGGAGCTGGCATAGTGTTTAAGTACATTTTACTGCATTTTTCCATCAAAAAATAAATAAGTAAGTAAATAACTTTGCGGACTGGTAGTGATTACCAGCTACTGTCTTTGTCTGGAAAGGAGCACCAGCTTTGGCTTGAACATGGAAGATACTACTGGTCCCCACGATCAGTTATTCTTTCAACATACTACTGGTTCCACAATCTGTTCTTCTTTCAACCAGAAAATGAAAAAGTTAAGCAAACAGCCTTTGCCACCACAGCAAGCTAGCAATTTACCTGAGCTGCAGGTGGGTGACTCTGCTGTGGACATTTGTACCCCAGACCACTCATCTTTTGCCCTGGATCCCTCTGATGCAACAACTACAGCCAGTATGGCCCAGGGTTAGCGACATCCTCTGTGGCTGTTGGGCCCCTGTCAGTGGACAAGGTACAGCCATTCTTGGTGGTCCTGGGAATGGGAACAGGGAAGGTTTCCTTGTTGTGCGAGAGTGCTTTGCCTATCCCTAAGGAAGCAGCTGCTGACATAAGTACTGCAGTTGGCCCCATTTTTCTTGTCAAAAAGAAACAAAAAAACCGACATGTATCTATTCCTCCTCAAATTTCTTTCATAGGAGTAGTTTACTGGGTCTAGCTCCTTCTTGTAAAGTAATTTCTGGTAAAAGAAAGAGTAATTCCTTTTTTTCCCTGAAGCGATTCAAGATTCTAAACCTGAATAGGAAAATGCAGGGATGCATACATTTTTTTTCCTCAGATTTCTGATTCAGACTCTGAGGAGAGCTTAGTTTCTTATTTTCTGATTCTCCCTGTGGGGTTTCTCTTTCTGTGATTCTATTGTTATTCTGTGCCAGTGTATATAGTGGGAGAGCACGGAGATTTCTCAGACCATCAGAAAATAATAGTTGTTACAGAAGGATTTTTCAGAACCTACACCCATTCCTCCTGTCTGGTTTAGAGGATGTGTGTGTTACTGTCTGCAATTTTCCTTATAGTCAGCCAGCTACCCCTAAAAAGAGAGAGAGGATGTTTAAAGTTCCTCAGTTTTTTAAATTTTCAGACACTATTCCCAAACCTGACCCCGCAAGGATTGCTGTATTTGATCCCACTGCTACTAAGCACTTACTCCAATCCTAGTTTTTCTGATAAGGATGGGAAAATTATTAATAGGTATGGAAAAAATGTGTATACTTCCTCAACTTTGATTTTCAGAATTCTGAATTGTCAGGCCCATATGTTAAGGTTTGGTCTGACATTGTGAAATTATGAGGAATGCTTAGTCTGTAGTTTCTTCTTGTGAGGAAAAATATGCTTTAAATAACTTGGTTTCTTCTGTTTCACAGATCACTACTCATTGTTTGAAGTGTTGAGTGTGAGACTATTGATATTTCTTCCAGGGCTATGGCTTCTAGTACTGTTTTGAAGAGGTTTATATGGCTCCATTGTCAGAACCTCTCAAAACTGAGATTTTAAATTCTCCCTTGGATTAGAGATTTAGTGTTTGGCCCTTCTACTGCAGATGATATCAAAAAGTGTGATAAAAGGGGCGAGTTGATCAGGGAATTTCTAAGATTTTTTTCAGCCTTCCTTTTCCAAATTGTCCAAGGGATTTTCTCTCTCTTCATCTAATTTTGGCAAAAAAAAAGAATAAACAGTCTCAAAAAAAATTCAGGTAAACGGGCATATATGAAGAAATGGCAGGAGGGAGTCTCAAACCTTCCAAAACCAAGGACAGTCCAACAAGTCTGGATGACTGTTCAACAGACATTGTGATTCCCCCTCCCACCCTGGCTCCTTTTTACTTCCAGAAAGTCTGAATCTCCATTTTTCTATTTGGCAACAGGTTTGTTTTGGACAAATGAGTTCTGAAAATCAATCAGCAAGGTTAGAGATGGCAGTGAGAGAAAATTGCTCCTTTCCAAGGGGTCATTCCTCATCCACCAGATGAAGCTGTTTTGTTTACACCTGTTCTTCATCACATGCTGTCGCAAGGAGTGATAGAAATAGTTCCTCCTTCCAATGTGTAAAAGGGTTTTTATTCAAGGATTTTCCTGGTGTCAAATAAAGAAACTGCTTGGAGACTAGTGCTGGATCTTTCTTTCCTAAACCCAGTTATGATTGTGCCCAAACTAAAAATGATATTGTATCACAACTTGTTACCTCCTCTTCCACTTGAAAGTTTCCTGGAAACACTAGACTTAAAAGATGTTTATCATTAGATCCCTATTCATGCAGACCTCAGACATTTCTTAAGGTTTTGTGTGTCTGGATCACATTATTAGTTATCTGCCTTACCCTTGGACTATCCACTGTACCAAGTTTTCACAAACTATTAATTTTAAGACACCAACTCACTAACAAAATGATTAACTAACAAAAAGATCTACCACTAGACATCTATCAGAATAAATATTAGTAATTTATACATTGAGGTGTTCATTTGTAGAGTTATACACATACACATGTGCATGTACATTAATATATGTTTTTACATACAAACATGAAGTATTTATGTAGTATGAAAGTGATCTTTGTTAAAAGTGTTTTGGTTTATAAGTTGCTAATATTTATTCTGATAGATGTCTAGTGGTAGAGCTCTTTGCTAGTTAATTAGTTATGTTGTTAGTGAGTTGGTTTCTTAGTAAAGTTTGGATTAATAGGCTAGCCTTAATAAACTGTTTATGCTATATATATTTTAATTTGTCTCCAGCTTTTTAGTTTCAGTTCTAAGGTAGCACAGTCTCAGTTTACACTGTGGTGTTAAGGGGGACTTGGTTAAAGGAATGAGTTTAATGCTTTTATTACTTTTAATAGAACCACCCTCTGTTACCACTCCCTTGCTCCAAATAACCTGATTATATATAAGTAATGAATGCCTTTAATGTTTTGCATTATATTCAACTAGGATCACTTGTTTGTGTGTTTCAGTAAAGGATATTCCACTTTTAACTCAACTGTGGACTACCTACTATTTTATTATTTTGTAGTATGTATTTAAAAGTTTGATTTTTATTAGTGAACTAGGTCCATAATATATTCCAAGAAGTAAACTTCACACCCTCCACGCTGTGAAGTTTCTGCTTGGTTTATTTTTTGACCCAGTATAGGTTGCATACTGAGGTTTCTGAGACTTCGAGGGATACCACAGATTTTTTTTATTTGAATATTTAACACAACTGTACTTTTTCTGCTTCCTGGCCTCTGCTGCTTTTTAGCCAATTTTTTAAATTAAATCGTACTTAAAATCTTAACTCTCTCCCTTTGGATGCTTCCTTCAGAACAGATGTGTGAGTTATATCTGAGTATTTTATTTGCTTACTAACTCCATTTTTCTCCCCCTATCGCTGCATTATTCTCTTCTTATCTTCCCCCATTTCCTGTTTGGACATAAGTTCCCCTATACCATTATCTTTACTATCATCATGTACTTTTGGTTTCTTGAGTCCACTCCTTCATTTCCCCTGATAGTTTTTCAGTTTGCATGATGTGTTGGGTGGGGGGAGGGGTTGCACTCTGCTGTACTGCACAAACAAGGCTAAGCTCTGCTCTTCATTCTTCCCCCATTCCCAACCACCCCCATATCATTTCCTTTATAGTTAAACACATCAACACCCACATCACTGTCAACCTATCATCTCCACACACATCACTTGTACTCAAAATACCTCCTAGCCTTTCAATCCATTGCACATTACTCTTTCTCAGTCAAGCCCTTTTAGCCTATCAAACCACTCTCAACATCTTACCTCCTCTCCTTTCTCACTGCATGAACAAAAGGCAGGCAACTCCATTTGTGCATTCCAATTGCACATTGGCAAAATCAGCTTACTTACATATGCACTTTGGTCCTCCTCACAAGAATTCACCCTTTTCTTCCATTTCCTAAATAAAAATACCTTAATTTCTTTACTTTCTTGCTATTACTTTAGTCTTACATATTTTAAATGGCAGATTTTTGTTTTATTTATTTATACATCATTTGTTCACTGGGAATGTCCAACTAGGACAGAGCCTACTTTCAGCAGAGGCCCACAAAGAAACTCTCCAGAAGCATGTCTTTGGAATGTGGGGAGAAACCGAAGTACTCAGAGGAAACCCACGTGAATGCAGGGAGGACATGCAGACTCCACACAGAAGGCACCCCAGCTGAGAATCAGACCGGAAAACCTCTTGCTGTGAGGCAACAACATTAACCACTGCGCCACCCATGCAGATGTACTGGCAATTCTCATTTCGCTTTGCTCCCTGATTTAGGAGGTCTCTCATCTTATTTGTCTATTTTACTGGCAATTACTGATAACAATCCTATTACTCTTTGCTCATTCGCCTTTCTGTTCCACAGTCTATGTGGCATTTACATGGCAACATTCCCCTTACTCCTCAGTATAGGTGGCAGATAGAACAACTTTTCTTATTTCCCATTACAGTCTCCTTTTTTTTCACTCAGACTGACTTTTCTGACTTCCCTTTATTGTCTCCTTTTCTCACTCAGTTTACTCGTTTATGGTCTAGTTGGCAAATAAACTGACAGTACTCCCCATCCCGTTACTCCATAGTCTAGGTAACAGACTAGCTTTTTCTTCTACTCTTTACACTCTCCTTTTTCTCATAAAAATAGAACATTTCATGTTAAGTTGTCTATCTATCCTTCGTTCTTGCTGGTTAGGATCGGAGCCGATCCTCGGCTCTGACTCAGCCATCTTCTATAGCTCGAGAGCTGTTTGCTGGCTCGAGGCTACCCCTTATCACATGATGCCTAGCGCTAGCTACCCAGATCTCGTTTGCCACTTCAGCTGCAAGGTGTCGTTTTTCTGGCTCAGGCTTGTATTGACTTTCTTATAGTAATTTTTTTCTGAGAAGTAGTCTTTTTTCTTAGTGGGTTTTGTTAACTTTCAGTTTATACTTGTTGTAGTAGTTAAGTGTATATTTGTAGTTCCTTTCCCCCCTTAGAACTTGTTTTAATTAGAGAGTTCTCCCCCTCCCCCTCCTTATCCTTTTCTTGTCAGGTTAGCCGTTTTAGAGGCTTTCCTTATACTTTCTTGTTAGGCCAACCGTTTGAGTTAGAGGCTTCCCAAAAAAAAAAAAAAAAAAAACTTCAGTCTGTATTATACTGTGCTGTCTATGTTTTTTCTGTAGACTGTTTATTGTTTATTAGCTATTGTTGTCTTTTTGGTTTCAGGATGTCTAAAGAATCCAGGGTTTCTGGGTTCAAGAAGTGTGACTCATGCTGTCAGAAAATGTCTCTGACAGATGGGCACACTTCTTGCGTCTATTGCTTAGGTGCTGTGCACCTGCAGGACTCTTGTTCTGTCTGCCATGCATTTAGTCCAAGAGTTCTGCAGGAGTGTAAGAATAAGCTAATTCTTAGGGGCCTTTTAAAGCCCCAGGATTCACCGGCCAAGACTCAGCCTGTGAAATCCCCTAAAACTACCAAATCATCTGCTCCAAGTTCGGAGCCGTCGTTGGTTCAGACTCTACCTGCTACTTCGGTTCCGGCTGGAACCGATAAGACTATCTCCCCGTCGGCTCCATCAGAATCTTCGGAGCCTTTGCGGAGTCACAAGAGGCTGAGGTCCCCTTCTCTGGAATCGATACATTCGGCTCCTCTGTCTCCCCTGCTGCAAAGCGAGCGCAGTCACAAATCTTCTCACTCCTCTCGATCCTCTAGGCTTTCGGATCATGACGTGGAGAGAGTGGTCAGTAGGCTGCTAAAGTCGCAGGCACTTGCCAAGATGTTGTCCAGCCCTCCTCAACAGGTGTTTGCTCCATCCATTTCTATTGATGTTCCTCTTCCGACTCCATTGGGCTCGGAGCCGGAGTTCCTTGGGGTTTGAGTAGTGGAACCATCGCCTCCGATAACCTTATCTCCTTCGGTTCCATCGTCGGCTCCAATTCCCTTGATGGTGCCGTCCATCGAGGGATCTGGGCACCGGGGCTCCCTCGTTGGATCAGAGGGGGCGAGTGGCATCGGACCCTTGTCCAACCCCCGTTCTCCCTCTCGGAGCTTCGGCACAGGTGAGCTCGGCTCCTACATCAGCCTTGGAGCCATCTCCCTCGGCGCGGAGATGGATTCCGATTTCCTCGGAACTGGAGCCATCTCTACTTCGTGGCAGGGACACCTTCGATGTCATGAGGAGTGTGCTGGCCACTGAGTGAGCTCCTCTATCGGCCCCATCGGCTCTGTCCCCTGTAGTGCCTGTGCCAACCTCTGCTCCTCCTCCAGACCCCAAGCGTGGGGAACCGGTGCTCCAGGGCTCCCCATTGGGTGTTTCCTCTTCTTCCATGGCCTCCCCTGATCATTCAGAGGAGCCCCCTTGTAAGAAGAAGTGCAAGAGGAAGCACATTGACTCCCCTGAGTCTGTCACTTCTGATACAGACTTAGATGACTCGGAAGGGTCCCCGAGATCCCCCTCTGAAGAGGTTTCCTTTTCGGACATCCTCGAAATGCTTAAGGAGAGGGGAGAACTGGAATCCCCTAGCCCCTACCTAGGATGAGTCTGTATTCCTGGATGCGTTTGTTTCCCAACCTTCCACCTCCTGGGTTTCTCCGCCTTTCGATCCATTTATGTCAGTGGTGGCTCGAAAGGCTTGGTCAGCCCTGGATACAGTGGAACCAACCCCGAGGAGACCTGGAAAGTTTATCACTGCCCCCCATGACAAGCATTTCCTGACCAAAGGTGTTCCTGTGGATGCCATGGTGGTAGCAGCAGCAGCCACAAAAAAGGAGTTAGCGGAAACTTCTTCGTCTGTCCATCCTCCTAACAAGGAGTCTAGGACCATGGCAGATATGGGAAGCGAATGTTTGCTTCAGCGACATTTTCTATGAGGTCACTGAACTACTTATGCCATTTTACCTGGCTTCAGAGGGATCTCCTTAAAGAACTCGGGGATACCCTTCAAGATCCATCAGCTGAGGGGGCTCAAGCTAAAGTGGCTTCCCAGCTGGCAACCCTTAATTCTGTAATCAACTCCTCTATGAGGCTCATTTCCTATGCAGCCGATGGTGCGAGTAGAGCCACAGGTATGGGTGTGGCCCTGAGGAGACATGCCTGGATGCAGCTGTGCAATTTTGCAGAACCCTTTAGAGCATCATTCACCTACATCCCCTTTGATGGTTCCTTTCTTTTTGGACCACAGGTGAAAGACACTTTAACTAGGTGTGAGCAAGAAGGCAAGACTCTCTCTGCTGTGGGAGTCTGTTTTTCCACTCATTCCAGACCATACCCCAAGGGTCAGAAGAGTGGTAAAATGTGGTTCCGAAAATCCCAGGGAGCCTCGCCTGACACATGTAGTGATTTTTCCTCCAGGGGCAGAGAGGGTAACAACAACAACAGACGCCACCCTCGTGGCAGAGGGGGTTCGCAAAACCAGGGCAACTGAGAATCTTTCTCTGAGAAGCCCGTTCAACATCCCTGAAGGGTTGCCTGCCTGCTCGCCTCTGGAGGCAGTCGGGGAAGACTTTCTCTGTACCCAAAAGCCTGGCAAAATGTAACGCAAGACAAATGGGTACGGTCAATTATATCCGGAGTTTACAAAATTCCCTTCTCTCAACTCCCTTTAACTTCAAGCAAATCCCTTCCAGATGTTCCACCCAATTTGAGGGACCAAGCAGTCATAGAAGTTTCAAAACTGCTAGAAAAAAAAGTCATCCAGGAAGTCCCGGCAGACCAACATGGATCTAGAACTTACTCAAGGTTCTTTTTGGTACCAAAAAAGACTAGGGACTGGAGACCGATTCTGGATCTCAGCAGACTAAACAAGTCTGTTCAAAGAACAAAGTTTCAGATGGTCATGCTACAGTCCATTCTACCCTTTTTGGGTCAGGACAATTGGATTTGCTCCATAGATTTTCAGGATGCGTACTATCACATCAAAATGGACAGGCGCTCCAGGAGATTCCTTTGCTTTGGGCTGGGAGCCAGTCATTACCAGTTCAGAGCTCTGCCCTTTGGTCTCACCACAGCCCCCAGGGTGTTCACCAAGTGTATGGCAGTGGTCACGGCTCACCTGAGACATCGAGGATTCCAGTTGTTTCCATATCTAGACGACTGGCTTCTCACTGCTACCACCAGGCATCAACTTCTGCAAGCCAGGGACTACACAATCACAATCTGCTCCCAGCTAGGCATCACAATAAACTTCGAAAAATCTGCCTTGTTGCCCTGTCAATTTATCACCTATATAGGAGCAGACTTAGACACAAGGAACATGTCTGCAAGGCTACCACCAGACAGGGTGCCAGCAGGTTCAAATTCTAATGCAGAGCAAAAGGATCCAAGTCAGGTTCATCCTTCAAACTCTGGGTTCCATGGCAGCGGCAATTCTTCTAATCCCTTTGGCCCGCTTTCACATGAGAATCCTTCAGTGGCTTCCATTCACACAGTGGTCTTTCCAACAGGTGCCCATGTCTCACATGATCATGATTACAGAAGCATGCAAAAGGCACCTTTCCTTGTGGATGGTCTCCCCACTAGTATCTCAGGGCAGACCCTTCGTTCAACCCCCTTCGGTTGCCACAGTGACCACAGACGCCTTCCTGATAGGGTGGGGTGGCATTATCAGCGCAGGACAGTCCAAGGCACTTGGCAGCCTCACGAGTACCATCTGCATATAAACGTCCTAGAAATGAGAGACATGTTCCCAGTGTTGCAAGCTCTTCAGGACTCTCTCTCTCTTCTGGGACCATTGCAATTCAAACAGACAACATGTCTGTGGTGTGGTACATCAACAAGCAGGGCAGAACCAGGTCCTATCCCCTATGTCGAGAAGCACTCAGACTCTGGCAGTGGGCAATTTCCTCCCAACGATTTCTGATTGTGATGCACATCCCTGGGAGGTCCAACGTCATAGCGGACAGGCTCAGCAGAGCTATTCTCATGCCTCACGAGTGGTCTCTGAATCAGGTAGCTGCGGATCTGATCTTACGCAAATTGGGACAGTCTTGCTGCGATCTTTTTGCCACCCCCTTCAACAGCAAATGCAGCAACTACTTCTCCCTTCTTCCACTTCCAGGTCACTCTTCCAGAGATGCTCTAGTCCATGATTGGCCTCAGGGACTCCTTTATGCCTTCCCTCCATTTCCCCTGATACCGAAGCTCATACAGAAAGCTATATCATTAGGTTGCAAAATGATCCTCATTACCCCCTACTGGCCTCGACAGATATGGTTTCCGTTCCTGCATCATTACCTTCTCGAGCAGCCCTGGACTCTGGATCCAATTCCAGACCTACTGATTCATCAATCAGGCGGGTTGCATCAATCCCTCCAAACAATCCAGCTCACAGCTTGGTTGCTCCACTTCCAACCCTAGCCAGGTTTCCCAGCATTTCCCCGGCCATGAGTGAGATTATTGTGTCCTCTCACAAGTCCACGACTAGAAAAACTTATGCTAGTAAATGGAAACATTTTTCTTGTTAGGCAGAGACTAGGAACATAGATCCCTTTTCAGCCCCAGTCCACGAAATATTTAGTTCCTAGCACAACTCTTTCATTCTGGGTCCACTTCTGCTACAATCGGGGTTCACTTTGCGGCCATTTCTAACTTTCATGTTGGGTTGTCTAATTCAAACATTGTGTTTCATAAGCTCTGTAGAGCCTTTCTAAGGGGGACTACTCTTCTTAGACCTCCAGTTAGACATCCCCCTCCTCCTTGGGACCTTAATTTGGTACTAACCTCTTTAATTATGCCCCCCTTTGAACCTGCAGCATCCTGTTCAATTACATTTCTATCTTGGAAAACACTCTTTCTGGTAGCTATTACATCAGCCAGATGCATCTCTGAACTTCAGGCACTATGTGTTCGTCCTCCATACTTGGTTTTTTAATAAGGACAGGGTTGCTCTGAGGACTAATCCATCTTTCCTTCCGAAAGTCTGCTCAGAGAATAATTTAAACCAATCTATAGACCTTCCTGTGTTTTTCCCTAACCACACCAACAAGGCAGAATACAAATTACACCAATTGGACGTTCATAGACAATTGCATTTTTACTTGCATAGGACCAAGAATACAAGGAAGTTGGACCAACTATTCCTTTCCTATGCTCTAGGCAAACAAGGTCTTTCAGTTTCCAAAGTGACCTTATCGAGGTGGTTGTCTCACATTATTACCTTCATTTATCAATTGAGAAACAAAGCCTATCAAACCGAAAGGTCATTCTACTAGGGCTTTGGCCACCTCTGTAGCCTTCCAATCTAGGTTGCCCATGGATTCTATTTGTGCAGCTGCCACGTGGGCAAATCCTCATACTTTTATTTCTCATTACAAGCTAGATATGGTCTCCCGGAGCAGAGCTGACATTGGTTCCACTGTTCTGAAGAGTCTGTTCCAATGAGCCGCCCAGGATTGGAGGTGCTAGGGACGCTGTCCCAACCAGCAAGAATGAAGGCGAGATAGACAACTTAACATAAAGAAGTTATGTACCTACCATAACATTCCATGTCAGTTGTCTTCATCTCGCCTTCCTTCTTGCGTCCCACCCTCCGTCCCCCTGTCCTATTGGATCAAGAGGAGTTTTGGTTTCACTGGCTGAGTGTTCTCTGGTTCGTTTACTTTACTGACTTAGAAAGTATGATAGGTATGCTCAACCTTTTTCTTGGGCAGGTTGTTTCTCTGGTTAAGTCTGGGGTTAGCTATTACAAATGAGATCTGGGTAGCGAGTGCTAGGCATCAAAGGATAAGGGGTAGCCTTGAGCCAGTAAACAGCTCTCGAGCTATAGAAGATGGCTGAGTCGGAGCCAAGGATCGGCTCCGATCCCAACCAGCAAGTAGGAAAGTGAGATGAAGACAACTAACATGGAATGTTATGGTAGGTAAATAACTTCTTTTTACTGCCCTGTACAGTCTCCTTTATCACTCAGTTTCTTTCCCCAGAGTTTAGGTGACCAACAGAGAAGGCACACCTCTGTATATTGTACAGTCTAGGTGGCAGATAGACTGAAAATATTTACCTTTTTTGTTCTACATTCTAGGTGGCAGTTGGACTGGCAATACACATCCAACTATTATCCCCACCTTATTGCATTTACTTATCTGCTATGTCTACCGTACACACACTGTTCTATCAAAAGGCAAGCCATATCAACTGTCTTCTACCTTTTTAACCTTTCATAAAGCATCATTAAACTCTCAAACTTCCCTACATTAGTCCCAGCTCACTTTGTGCAACAATGCCTACACTAAGATTACACAGAGCATGTTCCATATTAATCTTCTTCTTAATAACTAGCCTTTACATATTAGATAATTTCCTCACAGAATCCCCCATAATCATAAAAGGTCATACATCAACCTTTTTCAGAATTCCTGTTCAAATATTTGTCCATCTCCACCACTATTCTACAATAATCATTTTATAGACTCCACTAATTATACCACATAAAACCCCTCTTTCATTAAAACTTTAGTTTATCTGTAATTCACTGTCTTGAGAGCAAAAACTAGTAAAATCTGGCAATATTCACTCCAGTACTATGCCTCAACAATATACCCCCCAACCAAATGTATACATTCTTCAAGTAACTCCTCTCAGCCAACTAATTCTATTTCTACTAGAAGTAAAAATATCAAAATTACTTACATTAATGCTGATATTGTGAAAAATAAATTGGACACACTCAAGGCTTGAATTTCCTCTGAAAATCCTCTTGACTTAGCCATAAATGAAACCTGAAGATAACATCTGCACGTACTCCTTCATCCAATCAAAGTATAAGATGCTCTTTGATTCTACACATGGAACAAGAATAGGCAGAAGAATTATGCTGCTAGTCAAGCTAAACTCTTCATTGTACGTTACGCCCTCCAGTAATGCTAACTGATCTTATAATAAGGCACCAAACTGGATTATAGCCAACCTAATAGTTGGGAATCTCATACATCTCTCTATCAAGTTCTGTATATTCTTCCGCCCAGAGCCATAGCTGGCTAATTTGAAATCCGGTTCTGCTCGGTTTGGTCTGTTCTTCAATCTGGTGCTCCTTCCCTCCTAGGGAATACTGCATACCTTTGCATTTACTTGAAGAACCAAGAAATCTGCTCATCTCATCCCATTGTCCCAACCTAGCTCCACTTCTTCTCAATTCTCCATCACCATTATTAAAGATACTCTGCAGAAACGCTTCCCTAAGGGCATGTCCCAAGAATAGTATTATCCTTGAAGATCTTAACCTAAATGCCATTGATGTAGAAGGCAAGTCTCTTAAATACTAATACAATTTAACCCAAAACAACTAATAAAAGAACATACTAGGTATAACCAACAATTAAGAAATCATGCCACTCTAGACCTTATAATAGAAATTTAAACTTTTCATCCAGTTGCATCAGTCACCACTGTTGAGTTCTCTGCTACTGGTTCTTTATATCTATAAAACCCATTACCCAAATAATCACAAGTTAAGCATTCCCAGAACAAAAAATAACTCTGCTCTATCTCCAGTTAAATACAATTGATTTGTTTCCATTATGTCTCATCAAAGACCCTGTAGCTCTTCACAGAAAAAAAACTAACTATGCTAGATGTCCAGTTAAATACAATTAATTGGACCATGTAGCTGCTCTTGCATTTTTTACCTCATCCCTCTCATCTCTTTAGGATTTTTCAGTGAGGACACTAAGGGTCTAAAAAAGCCCCTGGATCTCTAATGAGATTAGGAATCTCATCAGAGAGATAATGCCTGAACAGCTTGGAAACATAACTCTTAAATGACCACTTAACACTGAGGCTCTCTCTACCTTAGAAAAGTGACCAGAATAGCAAAATCAATTTCACCTCCTACTATTCAAGGCATCACCAACTCCTTTTCCCAACACCTCAGTCACTCATGTCTCCAGTCACCAACTCACAACCATGTAGCTCTTATTAAAATAGATGGATGCCTCATCTGCTCAACTAACTACCCATCACTCATTCTTCTTTAGGAGAGGTGCTGACAAAATCTCCTAACCGCTTACCTATATAGTCAATGTATGCCTTACTTCAGGAATAGTGTCACCAGATCAGAAACATTCTATAACAATGCCTCTACCCAAAGTACCCTCATCCAAAACAAAAGAAATGCTTTCATCCTATATTCTGTCTTAGTCGCCCCTTGGTAAAAGTATTTGAAAAAAATATACATAAGCAAATTCTCAGACATATTAGTAGTTATTGTCTTCTATCAGGCAAGCAACAGAGTTTCAGAAATGCTTTTAGCCCTACTACAGACTTAAATTCAGCAACAGATGACATGTACAGCTGCATCAATGATGACCTAATTAGAAGTATATTTGTGGGCATGAGCAGATCTTTTCATAGGTTCATAGGTAGGTACTAGGCTATCGGCCCTAGGGCCTATACAAGCCCAGCTAAAATGGTATCCTGGCTTTTGCCACCCAAGAAAATTATTTTCCTGTGCCACTGTCGAGCACAGCCACAGAAGTGATCCCCAAGGTGAATTTCCTATTTCCCATCCAGTCATCAAGATTTTTCTTGAAGAGTGCTAATGAGGAGCTTTGTTTGATATAGATAGGTAGTTTATTCCAGAGTATGGGAAGTCTCTGGGACAGGAATCTATCCCTCCAGCATGTTCTGTTTATTGTGGTGACAGGGTTTAGGTCCCTAGAGCATGTAGCTCGGAGGGATTGGGATTTCTTTAAGTGGAGCATGTCCAACAGCTCTGGGTTTGACATAGCTTTGTATGGTAGGCAGAGATCACCTCTGAGTAGGTGATATGCGACAGAGTAAAGCTGGAGTTTTTTGAGACGGTCTGCGTAGAGCATCTGTTTGAGGCTGGTAATCCTCTTTGTGAGGTATTTCTGTGGCCTTTCTAGTTGCTGTAGATGTCTTTTGAGGTACATACCAAAAGGGGCGTTGTACTCTACAATGGGTCTAATGAGTGATGAGTAGAGGGGAACAATGACCTCTTTTTTTCTGGATGAGAAACCTTTTGTGATGTGTGCCACGTAGAAAGATTTCCTGACTACTGTGGCGATGTGATTATCAAAGGAGAGACTACTGTCCACCTGTGTCCCAAGGTCTCTTATCACACTTTCAGTGTTAAGTAGACTACCGCCTATGTTGTAGTTCATGGGTACAGAGTTTTTACCAAAGGGGATGACAATTCACTTTTTGGCATTGAGCTTGAGGCCATGGCTTTGACACCAAGCATCTGTCTCAGTGAGGCCCTTTTGTAGGATGTCCACATCGTTAGGAGTTTCAGATTATGGCTCCTAGTTTGTAGTCATCTGCAAACTTCGTTAGCCAAAGACCTTCTGTGTTAGCCTGTACTTCATAGAAGTAAATAAACAGGATAGGGCCCAGGACTGAACGCTGTGGTACTCCACTTGTCACTGGTCTGAAGTCGGATTTGGAGTCTGCTACTTTCACAGTTTGGGTTCTGTCAGTGAGCCAGTTGGCAACCCCTCTTGTGACATAGGGATTTATACCTAGTTTATAGGTTCTTATATCTAGAGATTCACACTGTAAATCACAATTTACTCATCTTAAAGATGACAAAATTAAAATTTGATGAATAACTGTTAAAAAGAAATGCAGAACTGTTGCTAGCTTATCTAGAGCCCTGTGCCATCCAGGTACTACAGTAAGGCAGCCATGCCCCAACAAATCCATATTCCCCGGCTCTCAAAGCCAGTAAATGCATCTCTCTTTTTTTTTTTCTTTTCTTTTGTAACTGATAGTACATGGAGTAGATAAGACTTCAATCATTGGAAAGAGTTAAGATCAGGTTTCACAGATCATAACCTGTTGTTATGTGTTCTCAACATGGATGTCAAGATTCATCTCTTGAGCTTCTCTAGAAGTGAATTTCTTGGCATCCATGTCTTATACACCTAGAAACATGGTTATGATTGGAGACCCAAAAATAACCCTATGTTGTGCATTTATATTTCCCCTCACAAACTCCACATTTTTCAATTATAACCATTACTGATCAAAACAATAAAAATCCTCATGCTATAGGTTACAAATAACTAAGTCTTACCCTCAGTCCTTCCCTCCCTTTCTCCATACATACTGACAATATAGCTAACAGCATTCTCTCCCAATTAAACTCTGCTGTAAAATCTTTCACCTGCTCTCTTCAGCTACTGATGTGGCCATTGACAAGAACGTCCTCCTTCCCAAACTTGAATACAGTCTACCATTATTTGTCTTTCACTCAGTGTGTAACACACACAGACTTCAGACTGCTGAAAACAAAACCTGCAGATTAGCTCTACTTGCTGACTCTTGTATTCACCATGACAGCTTCCTAAAGAGTTTTAATTGGCTTACAGTGACAAGAAGGCTGGTTACTGCCCTCTTTTGAAAATAAACCTACTGGTCAGGGATTCAGAACCTGTCATTGGAGAACATGCCTTCTCCCAACTTGGCTCAGCATTGTGGAATAACCCCCATCCACCCCTCAAAAAAAAAATAGAGAGCCAGAACTTCCTATGGTTTAAGACTTCTCTGTCAGAATACCTCAACAAAGACATATCCTGTAATTTCTTTATGAACAATTGTTAAATAATGAACCTTTTCTATCTAATAGGCTCTTTAGAACAGGTATACTTAAACCCCTTTCCCTAATACTCAGATAATTTTAAAGAATGTTTTCATATTCATAGGTAGGCACTAGGCTATTGGCCCTAGGGCCTATATAAGCCTAGTCAAATGGTACCCTGGCTTTTGCCACCCAAGAAAATTATTTTCCTGTGCCCCTGTCAAGCAGAGCCACAGAAGTGATCCCCAGGTGAATTTCCTAGCTCCCATCCAATCAAGATTTTTCTTGAAGAGTGC
Organism: Protopterus annectens; assembly: GCF_019279795.1. NCBI lineage: Eukaryota > Metazoa > Chordata > Ceratodontiformes > Protopteridae > Protopterus > Protopterus annectens. The sequence goes on from NC_056725.1 coordinate 1,673,833,102, forward strand.
TAATGAGGAGCTTTGTTTGATATAGATAGGTAGTTTGTTCCAGAATATGTGTAGTCTCTAAGGTAGGAATCTATCCCTCCAGCATGTTCTGTTTATTGTGTTGACATGGTTTAGGTCCCTAGAGCGTGTAGCTCGGAGAGATTGTGATATTTTTACGTAGAGCATGTCCAACAGCTCTCGGTTTGACATAGCTTTGTATGTTAGCAGAGATTGGCTCTGAGTAGGTGATATGCAACAGAGTAAAGCTGGAGTTTTTTGAGACGGTCTGCGTAGGGCATCTGTTTGAGGCCAGTAATCCTATTTGTGAGGTATTTCTGTGGCCTTTCCAGTTGTTGTAGATGTCTTGTGATGTACATACCAAAAGGGGCATTGTACTCTATAATGGGTCTAATGAGTGATGAGTAGAGGGGAACAATTACCTCTTTTTTCCTGGATGAGAAACCTTTTGTGATGAGGTGTGCCATGTAGAAGGATTTCCTGACTACTGTGGCGATGTGATTATCAAAGGAGAGACTACTGTCCACCTATGTCCCAAGGTCTCTTATCACACTTTCGGTGTTAAATAGACTACCGCCTATGTGGTAGTTCATGGGTACAGAGTTTTTACCAAAAGGGATGACAATGCACTTTTTGGCATTGAGCTTCAGGCCATGGCTTTGACACCAGGCATCTGTCCCAGTGAGGCCCTTTTGTAGTATGTCCACATCGTTAGGAGATTTGATTATGGCTCCTAGTTTGCAGTCATCTGTGAACTTTGTTAGCCAAAGACCTTCTGTGTTAGCCTGTACTTCAGAGAAGTAGATATAAAACAGGAGAGGACCTAGGACTGAACCCTGTGGTACTCCACTTGTCACTGGTCTGAAGTTGTATTTAGAGTCTGCTACTTTCACAGTGTGGGTTCGGTCAGTGAGCCATTTGGCAACCCATCTTGTGACATAGAGATTTATACCTAGTTTAGTGAGTTTGTCTATAATTCTAGAGTGGGAGATGGTGTCGAAAGCCTTGGCGAGATCTAGATAGGCTGTGTGTGCCACCTGACCCTCATCTACAGCTTTGGTGACCGCTTCAAAGAAGTCTATCAGGTTTAGGAGACATGATCTGCCTTTTACAAACCCAAACTGGATAGGGTCGAGAGTTTGGAGATTTCCAATGTCATTGTTTATAAGTTCCATGATGATACACTCCATAGCCTTGCAGACCAGGCTCGTCAGGCTAATGGGGTGGTAGTTCCCAGGGTCCATGGTGGCTCCCCCTTTGTGGAGTGGGATAACCATTGCTGTGCACCATTCAGTGGGCACAAAGCCTGAGGTGAGGCTATGATTGAACATGGTACTTAGGTGGGGTGCCAGTTCGTTCTGTAGTTCATGTAGAACGCAGCCTGGGATGTTGTCTGGTCCCATGGATGCTGTGTTCTTGGCTTTGGAGAGTGTGTTTTTTTTACCTGTGCAGCCATGATTACAGGTACTTTGCATTCTTCCAGTATAGAGATGGGCCCTTTAGGGGATGAGAGAGGGGTAAAGTTAACACTGAACCTATCTGCCAGGATGTTGGCAATATCAGTTGGTTCTGTATATTTAGTGCCATTGTGCTGCAACTCAGAGCAGATCTGAGTGTTGCCGTTGAGATTCTTGACATAGCTATAGAATGCTTTGTGGTTGTCTTTAGAATCAGTGACAATTTTGTTTTTGTAACTAGCTTTGGAGGATTTTATGAGGGATCTTAGCTTCTTGCTGAGGCTGACCATGGAGTTCCTCCAATCATGGGATTTTACTCTTTTTTGCAACAGTTTTTTTCTTCTGTTGTAGAAGTTGTTTATAGCAGGGGACCACCAGATTGGCTTCTTGCTTAGCATTTCAATTTTACATACTGTATGTAGTTAACAAGTGTTTGTCATTTATGGGCCGTGAATTTCTAGTGTATATGCCTGTCATGCTGCCAGCCCAGCTATCTGGAATTTTGTAAATAATTCTATGCCATTTGTGAATATTGATATGATTTATACACAACTGTATGTTATGTACTGAGCTTCAAGAATGTAACCACAACATATCCTGCTGGAACATTGAAGATTAACTTTTAAAAATTAAGAATAGTTGAGGTTAAGTTACTTTATAGCTGGACCATAAACAAGAGATGTTATTTCTCAGTTTCAGTTCAGTAGCAGACATAATGTCAAGAGCTAGAAGTTTTTGTATTTTCTTGAAAGAGAAATAATTACTAGGTTTCAAATTTAAAAGCGTTTTATTGCTTTATGACTTCCTAGCAGCTGCAAAGATCTGAGAGATGTGTATTTCTCACACAGAGATGTTAAATTCTGTTAGTTTCTGTTTAGCATGGAAACTGAAGTCAGGTGACAAAGAGTGATGTCCCCTAAGCTAACCCAGCAGTAAATTCTGATTTTAATTTAAGAACTCTCTCAGAGAGAGACTGGGCATTTTGTATTTTGTCTTGGACCTAGCAAGAACATCCACTCATCATCACCATCTGCACTTGCCTTGCTAATAGTAAGTAACTAGGGTGCAGTAATCTCTTTTAGATATAGTTAGGATTATAGTAAAGATTAGTTTAGATGTTTTCTGTATTTATTTGAGACTGTCCCGCAATGTTGCAGTGGATGGTAGGAGGAGTCTGAGGGGGATCTGGTGACTGATCTCCTCAGTGAGGCTTGAACTGACACCTCAGTTGAAGGGGTAGCAATGTCCCAGCAGTTATCCCCTACCCAAGTTTGAGAAATCTGAGCAGTGTTATAGGAGTTTGGGAACATGTTCACTGGTAAACCAGGGTGCACCCACATGGTGGAGCATCATATGAATACAGGGCTCCATAGGCCTATCATGCAGGCCCTTTATAGGGTGCCTGAGAGAGTCAAACAGACTCTGAGGGATGAGATACAGGAAATGTTGGAACTAGGGGGTAATCCAGGAGTCCAGCAGTCCCCAGGCCTACCCAGTGGTGCTGGTACCAAAGAAGTAAGGCAGCACCTGGTTCTGTGTGGACTACAGGAAATTAAATAGTCAGATGCTTACCCCATGCCTAGGACAGATGAAGCACTAGGGCAGCTGAGTGGAGCTAAGTATCTTACCACTATTGATCTTATCAAGGGTTACAGGCAGGCACCCTTGACTCCCAGTGTTGAGAGACAGGTCAGCCTTTGTGACTCCTTTTGGCTTGTACTGAGTTCATGAAGATGCCCTTTGGGATGAGAAATGCCCCAGTAATGTTTCCAGAAGCTGATAGATCATATCCTAGCAGGAGCAGGTGATTTTGCCCTTGCTTACCTAGATGATATTGCCATCTACAGCCATTCCTGGCAAGAGAACCTTCAGCATGTCATGGTGGTGCTGGGCAGATTACAGAGGGCAAGGTTGACCATTAAGCCCAGAAAATGTCAGGTGGGTATGGCAGAGGTCTCCTACATGGGACATAGATTGGGGAGTGGTAAGATCAGACCAGAACCTGCCAAAGTGGAAGCCATTCAGGCATTGCCTGCCCTGTTACCAAAAATCAGGTGAGGGCATTCTTAGGGACAGTGGGGTACTACAGAAAGTTTCTCCCCAGTTATAGTAACGCAGCTGCTCCCCTCACAGACCTGTCAAGTAAAAACAAGCCAGATAAGGTAGTGTGGACCCCGGTATGTGAGCAGGATTTCCAGAAGCTTAAAGGAGCTTTGGAAAGATCCCCTGTGTTAGCCAGTCCAGATTACAGCAAAGAATTTGTTGTGCAGGTGGATGCCTCAAACCATGGGGTGGGGGCTGTACTTAGCCAGATTTCCTCAGAGGGAGAAGACCATCCAGTGGTTTATCTCAGTCATAGGCTCCAACACAGGGAGGAATGCTATACAGCTGTAGAAAAGTAATGTCTAGGCATAGTGTGGACACTGCAGAAACTTCAGCCTTATCTGTATGGAAAGAAATTCACTGTAGTTCCAGACCACAATCCCTTAATATGGTTACATCGAGCCACCCAGCAAAATGCCAAGTTACTAAGGTGGAGCCTAGGGTTGTAAGCATATGATATGACAGTGCAGCACCATAGTGAGGTTAGCAATGCCAACGCAGATGGGCTCTCAAGACAGGGAATGGGGTAAGGTATTTCCATATAGGCTGAACCCTCTCAAGCAATGTTTCTCAAAGGTCACTTTTTGAGGGGAGGGGATGTCCAGCTATCTGGAATTTTGTAAATAATTCTGTCATTTGTGAATATTGGTATGATTTATACAGAACTGTATGTTATGTACTGAGCTTCAAGAATGTAACCACAGCATACCCTGCTGCAACATTGAAGATTAACTTGCAAAACGTAAGAATAGTTGAGGTTAAGTTACTTTATAGCTGGGCCATAATCAAGAGATGTTATCTCTCAGTTTCAGTTCAGTAGCAGACACGATATCTAGAGCTAGACGTTTTTGCATTGTCTTGAAAGAGAAATAATTACTAGGTTTCAAATGTAAAAGCATTATATTGCTCTATGGCTTCCTAACAGCTGCAAAGATCTGAGAGATATGTATTTCTCACACAGAGATGTTAAATTCTGTTAGTTTCTGTTTAGCCTGGGAACTGAATTCAGGTGACAAAGAGTGATGTCACTCAAGCTAACCCAGCAGTAAAATGTGACATTAATTTAAGGATTCTCTTAGAGAGAGACTAGGCATTTTGTATTTTGTCTTGGACCTATCAAGAACATCTACTCATCATCACCATGTGCACTTGCCTTGCTAATAGTATGTAACTAGGGTACGGTAATTTCTTTTAGATATAGTTAGGAATATAGTAAATATTAGTTTAGATGTTTTCTGTGTTTATTTGAGACTGTCCTGCAATGTTGTTTTAAAATATTTCCTATGATTTTGAACTCTGAAGTAACTGTGTTGGGTTACTGAGTATTGTCTTGTTCTTTTATTTATTTTTATTAAATAATATTTAAACCTATCTTTCTGGCTGATATTTGTGAGCCATATTTAGGCTGTTAGAGTACTTGCCATGTGTATTTGGTGACACTGTACAGGCCAATCCTAAATAGCCTTACTCTTGGTCAGACTACCATTTGGATTAATAGTAACATTACACAATAAGATTGGACACCCTTTGTTAAGGGCCTTATAGTAGCTGATAAGTAGGGGTTGGTGGCAGTGTAAACTACTTTATAGTCTGGGCAGAAGAGAGTATAGCTAGTAAACCTGTGCCAGCCTTCCCCATGTGTGTATGTGTGTGTGTGTGTGTGTGTGTGTGTGTGTGTTTTGTATATGTATATAAATCAAATCTCAAAGTGTGTATATATCAGCTACTTCGGCAGGGACACAAAGTACTAGTTGGACAGAGCGGGTGCTGGAAGTCTTGGCTTGGTCCCTCAGTTGAGATCTTAACCCTATAGCTGTGCCAGTGGGGAGTCTTATTGGGGATATGGAGAAAGAGGGAGAAACAATCCCCAGACTGACTGTGATCTCTGTGTGCTCTTAAGGGAAATTTTACTTTACTATGTGTGTACTTGTCATCCTTCCAGTGTGTACATCCCCTAGCTGTCGCCAGTGATGAAGATTAAGGCTCCTTGATTACTGGGCCAGTGCAGGGGCATCACAATGCCATTTATGGAAATGGAACAACTACGCTTACTTATTGCAGATTTCACAATATTAAAATTCATCCATCTTTTAAATTATGTGTATTTGTCGTCACTCTGAGTTATAACTACTTCACAGTGTGACATCACATGCTCTGTATGAGTGATATAATGTTTGACAGTTTGCCAGTTTAATACTGTTGTTTCAAGTACAATAATTATGCTATTCCAGCTGTTTACTCAATTTATATGAGCCAAAGTTATTTCTTCACTGGACATATTGCAAAATTTGAATTCTTTGTTTCTATAGATTCGGTATTCTTGCCTAAATCTAGGATTGTGGCTGAAAAGGTTCTAAGGACCAGTCCACTTATCTGGCTGCCAAACTTTGGCAAGAATCTAGTGAAATAAGCTGATTCACCCAATAGAACAAGGAGTTTTAGGGTTACCTGCTTTGAAGCAATATTTTAGAGCTACACGGTTAAGGCTATTATACATAACACACACAAAAAGTTATAACTCAAAGTGGAAAGGGATGATGATGAAGCAGGGGGTAATTCAAGAAATAAGGAAAGAATGGGATTTGGGATGAGGATCCTTAAAAATAGTAGTCTTAGAGAGTTTTATATTTTTAAAGTTGCAAAAGCTATACTAAGAACTAAGCCAATATGGGAATGGAAAAAGGAAATTCTGCCAGTATGGATGATTGCAATTAGGGGTACAGAGCAAAGGCAAGACGGGGCTGGAATTTACTGGAGGAAGATGGCAAAGGAACCAAGGTATTGGAAACGGTAATAAAATGGGAATAGGCCAAGTAGACATTTGAATTGCAGACTAGTGATTCCCTTCAATGTTCTTCGTGTTTCACTGTTGCAGTCATTACATTTGGGTTATCTGCTTGCAGGTAGTTCTCAGTCAGCCTTATTAACAAAGTCTTGGGTCCTGCGTCGGTTGCTGTCTCTTCTTCCATGACGTCAGGTTGTCAGGGGTATAAACCATGCAGCCGATGTCATTACATTAGTCTTTCATGCTGTGCGGTGCCCGAAGCAGAAGCAGTTCGCAAGTGCCAGTCGGCCGACTCCTAAAATTTTCATTTTTGAGTTTCAGAACTGAAGTCTTCAACTAAAAGCTAAGTACCCCGTTGAGGAAACTTTTTCTTGCTCTAAATCAATGTCAGTAAAAGTAAATAATTGCATTTCTTTTGGAAAACAAATACCTCATAAAGATTTTCATTTGTACTGTATTCCTTGCCTAGACGCTGACCACGACGTACCTCGCTGTCAGTTTTGTGCCTTATTTAAACCATGAACCATCCATCGTTGGTATATTTGCACTTCTACATTTTTTGGTGCTCGGTTCAATTATCCTGATATGTCTTCAGTAAGCCATCCCACTACCGACATTCTGAAAAAACGCAAAGATAAAGACAGAGACAGGCCACCTAGTTCGCCGGTACTCAGTGAGACACTTTTGCAGCCCGATACCCGCTACTTCAAATTTGAAGGCCTCTACTGAGACCCATTCGGAGTCCGGTATGCCACGAGATGCTTCAACTATGGAACCTGCGGATGTCTCCACCTTGGATGGGTCTGGAGCCGCTGTGCAGGCACTGGCTTTTGAGGGTGTATTCAGGCCTACTGACTTGCATATTAAACTGGTGCCATCTTCTTCTTCAAGGCCTAAAACTCGAACCATGCCTAGAAAACTGATGCCCAGACTGCATGGTCAGGCCTCTATGCCTAAAAAACAAATGATAAGAATGACTGAAGACCTTATTACTTTAATCAGGGGAAGCCAACCCTCACCCTCTAAGAGACCTAGGACTGAGTTTGCTTATGATACTTCTGACCAGGATTCTGAAATTTCTATTTCCTCTGATGACCAGGATTTACCCTTATCTACCTATAAGGATTCTGATGCTGAGGACTCTATTCCCCCTGCTTCCCCCCCAGAGGATTTCTCTTTTGGTGAAACCTTGCATACTTTCAGGGAGCGTTTTTGTTGGGAAAGTCAGGATTTCTCAGATTCTAAAAAGAGGCTTAGGGATTTCTTACTCCTGCCCCAGCACAGGCCTTTAGCTATACCTCCTGTACTGGACATTGTTGATGATGTCTTTTTGGAATCTAGCATGGCCCCTGACTTTTTATCTCCTGCTTCCAGAAAACCTGATAGATATTACAGGGTTCCTGACGCTCACAAGTTCCTTTTCAAAAATCCTACTGCGGATCCTGAAATCATTTCACAGGGACCCAAGGGCATTAAAGCTACTACTGCCAAAAAACCTACCCCCCTCTGGTAGAGACTCCAGGGTGCTGGATAGATGGAGTTCAAGAAGGTATACACTTTTGCAACTCTGGCCATTATGGCCCTGAATTGCCAGTTTCATATGTTAAAGTATCAGCTGCATATTATTGGATTGCTTAAACAGAAAATGATGTTGATTCCTGATTGTGCTGAAAATAAGTATTTACAGGATGTTATGCATTCTGCTGAACAAGTTGGTAAACATACATTGCAATGTGGTTTTGATTCACTAGAGGCATCTTGCAGGGCTGCAGTAACTGAGTCTGTACTTAGAAGGCATGCTTGGCTTAAGGAGCAATCCTTGCCAGATCATGTTAAAGCGAAATTACTGGATGCTCCCTTAAATCAGGGCCACCTGTTTGGCAACAAGGCAGAAGAAGTTCTTAAAAAGATGGAGGAAAAAGCTAAATCTATGCAAACTGTTAAAGACTTTTTACAAGTACAACCTCCAAGATTTAGTAAGCATTGGCCTTTTAAGTATTGGTCCTTTCCTGCCTCTTCCAGGCCTTCTCAGTCCAAACCCAGATCCAGCAGAGCACCCAGGTTTCAGTCCCAGGGGACACACAGGACTAAGCAGTGGGGGGCGTCCACTTCCAAATTTGGGAGTAATAAAACTCCCCCCATGGTAAACTGTCTCAATGACTTCTTTTTAAAACTTCCAAACACTTCTCAACTGACTGCCCCTTTGGGGGGAAAGATTGCACTCCATGCAAAGAACTGGGGACTCATTACCCAGGACAAATGTTTTTTAAATATAGTGTCCCGAGGATACATATTTCACTTACACACATCACCAACTCCAAGCGGTTGGCTGGATCTACCTCCAAAGCAGTGGGCAGAGGCCCAAAAACAAGTACTCTCTCTCTTAAGCATAGGGGCTATTCAACTGATACCAAAAGAGAAAAAGGGACAAGGTTTCTACTCGAGATTTTTTCTGGTACCCAGAAAAGACAATTCATGGCGTCCTATCCTTGACCTGTCTACTCTAAACACCTTTTTGGTGATTCCAAAATTCAAGATGCTGACTCTTCACCAGTTGCTTCCTATGCTAAGCAAAGATGCCTGGTTGGTAACACTAGATTTAAAAGAAGCATACTTGCACATCCCAATCAGGGAATCTTGCAGAAGATACCTATGCTTCAAAGCAGGCTACACGCACTATCAGTTCTCTGCACTGCCCCTTGGCTTATCTACTGCCCCCAGGGTATTCACAAAATGCCTAGCTGCAGTCATTGCATTTTGCAGGCAAAGAAATATTCAAATATACCAATACCTGGATGATTGTCTAATTCAGTCAGAAAACCAGGACACACTTTTGAATCATCTGGCTTTTGTACAGAGGGTGCTAACTTGTCTGGGGGACACCATAAACGAAAAGAAATCACACCTGGTACCCGGTCAACAAATTATATTCCTGGGAGCAAGCTTGAATACAACTTCCCAGATGGCTTTCCTCACACCAGAGAAACAAATTCACTTAACAACCAACTTCAAACAAATGGTCACAAAAACCCTGCTATCTGCAAGGCAAATACTACAAGCCTTGGGGTTCATGGCCTCCTGCATTCTTCTAATTCCATATGCAAGACTGCATATGAGGAAACTACAATGGTATCTAAAAAGCCTATGGTGTCAACATTCTCAGGATCTAGAAGCAATGATTCCTATCATTCCTTGTCTACGCCTAGAGTTCCTTTGGTGGGCAGAGGCCTAACACCAAAATAAGGGACTACCATTCACACTACCCCCTGCCGCCTAAGACCCTAACAACAGACGCATCAGACTATGCATGGGAGGGCGCACCTGGCAGAGAAGTGCATTCAGGGCAAATGGAATCCAATTCAAATGCACCTTCACATCAATCATAAATAAATGTTAGCTGTACAGAATGCTCTGACCGCCTTCAAGGACCACATACTTCCAGGACAATTAATGGTAAAGATGGACAACACCACTGTTATGTGGTACATAACTTGGAAAGTGGATGCTCTGTGCTTCAACTGGAAAAAACTATCAGTTTATAGGTTCATACTAGGCTATCTGCCCTAGGGCATTTATAAGCCTAGCCAGAGTGTGTTTGGCTTTCGCCACCCATTTTAAATTAATTTTGCTATGACCTTTTTCGAGGTTAGTATACTGTGCCTCTGTCTAACAGTGACACAGAAGTGATAGCCGGGGTAAACCTACGATCTCCCATCCACTCATCAAGATTCCTCTTGAAGAGAGTCAATGAGGGACTCTGCCTAACCTGGACTGGGATTTTATTCCAGAGTGAAGGGAGCCTCTGGGTTATGAATCTGTCCCTCCAGCATGTCCTATTTATTTCAGTGCTGAGGTTCAAGTCTCTCGAGCGCGTAGCTCGATGGGATTTGGATTTTCTGAGGTGCAGCATGTCCATTAATTCCGGTTTGGACATGGCTTTATACGTCAGGCACAGATCGCCTCTGAGCAGGCGGTATGCCATTGAGTAGAGCTGGAGTTTCTTTAACCGGGCAGCATATGGCATCTGTTTGAGCCCTTTGATCCTCTTGGTGAGGTACTTTTGGGGTCTTTCCAGTTGCTGCAGGTGTCTGGTAAGGTACATCCCAAAAGGGGCATTGTACTCAATTATGGGCCTGATGAGGGATGAGTAGAGAGACACAATGACCCACCCTGATCTAGATGTGAATCCCTTCATGATTAGGTGGGCTATATAAAATGTTTTTCTAACCACTTTGGCCACGTGGTTGTCAAATGAGAGATTGCTATCAACTTAGGTCCCCAGGTCCCTAATTACTTCTTCTGTACTTAATGGATTACCACCTATGTGGTAATTTGTGGACACTTTGTTTTTGCCAAAGGGGATGACTATACACTTTTTGGCATTTAGCTTGAGGCCATGGCTCTGGCACCAGTTGTCTGTTTCTATGAGGCGCTTTTGGAGGATGCTTGTGTCGGCTGGAGAGTCGATTATGGCACCCAGTTTGCAGTCATCTGCGAACTTGGTCAGCCACAGTCCTTCCGTGTTAGCCTGTACCTCCGAGAAATATATACCGAACAAGAGAGGTCCCATGACTGAGCCTCGTGGGATGCCACTTGTAACTGGTTTGGAGTCTGACATGGCTCCAGCAATTCTAACCATGTGGGTTCTGTCCTTGAGCCAGTTTGCAACCCATCTAGTGACATAGGGGTTTATATTTAAGCTGGTGAGCTTATCTATAATGCCTGAGTGGGGTATTGCATAGAAGGCTTATGCCTTTCCTCCTCTGCCTCTGCTCTCCAAAGTACTACTAAAGATCAAGACAAGACAAGGATGATTTTGATTGCACCAGCCTGGCCATACCAACACTGGTACCCCCTACTGCGCAGTGTGTCACTGTTGGCCCCATGGCACCTGCCTCAGACTCCTCAAACACTGAACCTAGCAGCCTGGCTAATTACCTTAGCTCTCCTTTACCATCCCTCAGTAAACCAGTGATGGATGTCATTTTAGAGGCAAGGAGGCCTAGTACTAGAAAATCTTATGCTGAAAAATGGAAAAGATTCTGTGCCTGGAACCAGTCTCAATGGATGAGCACAGCAGTGCCCAGTTTACCTCAGATTTTACGATACTTAACTGAGATGCTTCACAAGGGCCTGTCTTTTTCCTCAATAAAAATTCACGCCTCAGCCATTTCAGCTCATTATAACACAGAGCCTCCCCTCTTCTCTCTTTCACTGCTCAAGCAGTTACTCAGAGGGGCCAAAAATTTAAGACCACCCAGGAGAGATCCAACTCAAGCCTGAGACCTTAACTTTGTATTGGAGAAATTCACCCTTCCTCCTTTCGAGCCAGCAGCTACTGCAGATTTAAAATTCCTTTCTTGGAAAACAGCTTCCCTTTTAGCCATCACTTCAGCAAGAAGGATATCTGAATTACAGGCCCTTATGGCAGTGGAGCCTTTCATCAACTTTCATGCGGACAGGGTGTCCCTCAGGACCAATCCCTCTTTCATGCCAAAGGTGGTATCCAGTGTGTCCTTTAATCAGTCCATTCATTTGCCTACCTTCTTTCCTAATTCACAGAACAAAGGGGAATGGATACTGCACTCCTTAGATGTGCACAGACATCTTAGATTCTACTTGGACAGGCCTAAAGCTCAAAGGAAATCGGAACAACCGCTGGTGGTATTTGCTGCAGGGACAGAGGGGAAGGGTATTTCAAAGCGGATCATCTCCAAATGGATAGGTCATTGCATTCACTTCTGCTATAAGCACCATGGAAAACCTGTCCCACAGGGGATCAGATCCCCCTCAACCAGGGCTGCATCTACCTCTACAGCCTTTTTCAGAGGCGTACCCTACCAGGGACATCCTAGAAGCTGCTACCTGGAGTTCTGTACATGCTTTCACCAAGCATTACCATTTGCCAATTTTCTCTAAATCCAGAGATGGCTTTGCCACTGCAGTTTTGCAGGGCCTTATAGCTGGTCCTAATACTATCTAAATTCCTCCTCCCATCCTTAACTTTGGGAATCTACCCAAATGCAATGACTGCAACAGTGAAACACGAAGAGCATAGTACAGTTGTGTACACTTACCATAAATGTAGATGTTCGAGTGTATTCACTGTTGCAGTCCTGGTAACCTTCCCTCCAGCCCCCTGACTTTGTTCGGCTATACCTCTTCTCTCCTTTTCAGTGCTTAAAAGCTTTTTGGTGTATTTGTTTTTTTTATTTTAAGTATAACCTTGTATATTTATAGATTTAATTGCTTCCCATTTGGGGGGGCACCTGACATCTGGGGCAAGAAAAACTGATGTAATGATGTAGGCTGCATGTTTTATACTCCTGATGACCTGACGTCACGGAAGAAGAGACAGCAACCGATGCAGGATCCAAGACTTTGTTAATCAGACCGACTGAGGGCTACCTGCAAGCAGATAACCCAAATGTAATGACTGCAACAGTGAATACACTCGAACATCTACATTTATGGTAAGTGTACACAACTGTTCTTTATCAAGGATTGATATCAGAATATAAATAAAGAGAAAGGGATAGGGTAGACCTAAATGAAAGGCCTGCACTGGATGAGTTTTTAGTTGAATCTAGAGCAGAAGCTGCTGTTAAAAAGGGATAATTAGTAGGAAATATAAAATATTGCATGGTAGCTCTAGAAATCAATAAGAAGTGGTCAAAAAAGATTGGGAAGAAAGATTAGATATGCAATTCACAAAGAAACAATTGGAGGACATATGTTTGATTGCCAAATATACAACAAAATCTAGAAAATTTAAGATGTTTGCCTGGAAGTGTTTGCATAGATTCTTTTATACCCCAAGCAGACTCCAAACAAATTTTCCTTAGGTAGATGGCAAATGATGGGGAAGAAAGAGGTAATTGGGAACATATGTTTTGGGAATGTGATAAGTTAGCAGACTTTAAAAAATCCTTACAGAGTACACTGTCAGGAATATTGGGTAAACTTGTGAGTGTAACTAAGGAAATTATTCTTTGAGCTGGAATACAGGATCTGAATTGCCTGGACATAGTAAGACCTTGTTAAGTTTACTCCTGGTGGTTGCCGAAAAGCATTTATTGGAAAATGGAAATCAATATGTAAACCCACTATGCCTGAAACATTGAATATTGTCTCAGAGATAAAAGAACAGGAAGTGGGATCTTAAGAAAATGGTAGGAGTAAATTACATATAAAAATGGAGGTTGTGACAACAATACATGCAGAAATATTATTTGGAGGAGGAATGATGTTTAAGGGAAATCAGAAATTGAATAATTTATATAATGTCGCCTAGATTATAAGATATATAGCAAAATATGTGATGCATAATGTTTGTAAATGTGAACTTAATATGGTTTTATTGCTTTTCTATAAATGTAAGTCTGCCTGTGTCAAAGTGATAATTCAATAAAGGTGTAAAAAAAAAGAAATGGTACAACTATTACTAAACCTGACTATGACAAACTATTGTTGTGGGTAAATAAGATCTGGTAATGTTGTATGGCAGTATAATGGAACCATGAAACACTATTTCTGTTAAGTATCTAACTAACCAGGTTCGGGGATGTCGGATCATAGAAAGTAATGGTAATCTCAGCCAAATGATATATGCATTTGAAAAAACTAAAAATGTATCTGTTCATACTGGATTGTTCGTGTTGCCCTAATTAAGAATATAAAGTGGAGGAATATCATATGTATAATTCACCCATGTTCTTTATTTACATATGTCTACTGGATAGGCATGCCATTTACTCAAGCAGTACAATCTGGGAGTAAAAGACACATTGAATTGTAGCTTCAGTCTATGTGATTTTTAGTACACTGTCTTGCAAAGGATCACCTGCAATAAGCAAGAGATACAATGTACAGTTTGCTGGGGATGAGGAGAAGAGCATCAGGAGGGTCACCCTGATATGCTAAATTACTCCATAGGGGTTAGCTGTAACTGAAAAGTTCACTTGGGACACCTCCTTAAGACTCAGTGTAACAAGAATATTGTGATCACCAAACCGGTTTTCCATTGCTTATATTACTCCTTGCAAGTATAATCTCAGTGGATCACAGACAACTCTGATCCCCTTTAGAGGTTGCAGGATGTTTATAGTAGTACCTGCCTTCTCTTACAAATCACCATCACTGCGAACCCTTGTCCAAATCTCTAGACACTACACATGCTTTCTGGCTCCCAAGGAAGATCTTACAAAAAATTAAGAAGTAATTGTGTGATGGTATAGATGGTGGGAGAACCAGCCTCAGACATTACCTTTCTCCAAGCTATTTTATATGTACTGACTTTGATATGTTTAGACTACTGCCAGGTGTCCTGCTCTAGGAAAGGTCACACGAGTATATAGTGAGTCATGCTAGGATAGCTGTAGTCTTTTTATTTCTTTCCCTGTAACATAATAACAGTAATTTACATAACAGTTTATAAGCTAAACAGTGTTTTTGCTATTCTAGCTCCTGCATATTTATGCATTCAGTTATATTCCCTGTGTTTGAGTTTGAGCCGTGGTTGAATGTGTGCATCTTACTCCAAAGGATATACTTGCATAATAGGTTATGTTTAGTAACCTTTAGCTTTCTGCAGTTGTACTGTTCTATGCACATAAGGCTGTGATTTAAAAAGTCCTAGTTTATCTAGGAAATAAGTGAATGCATGAAGCTGTACAGTAATCCTAAAACCTTCTTCTTCCTTTCACTTCCTGTCCAGGTCAGGTAATGCAGATGATGCCTGTATCGAACACTCTCCCCAAAAAGTGTCCTGCACTCACCATACAAAATAGTTTCTAGATGTATAATCACTAATGAGGTTACATCACTCTGGGATAGTCCACTGAACAGGTAATCAGGGTAGTGTATCTGCAAACCCTGGACCCTGCCAAGAAAAATCAACATGTAGCTGTTACACTAGTGCATCTTGTGGCCATGGTATGGTTCTGGTTCATATTATTGTTGGCTAGTCGAATGAGTATATTAATGCTCATGTGAAATATATGTGTTCATTTACTGCACACACCCCCTTACTGTCAGTGTGGAAATCCATTTCCTCCTCTTCTCCAAGCAAAATTTGAATCATAGACACTAAAGTGCTCTGGCTATGAGGTGATTGTTTAAGATTCTTCTAGGAGTAAACAGTTTAG
Source organism: Protopterus annectens (assembly GCF_019279795.1). Classification (NCBI taxonomy): domain Eukaryota; kingdom Metazoa; phylum Chordata; order Ceratodontiformes; family Protopteridae; genus Protopterus; species Protopterus annectens. The sequence continues at coordinate 1,673,848,590 of NC_056725.1, forward strand.
TATATTGCATGTCGCTTTTACAGCCATTTTGGACAAATTACTACGTACAGTTATGTTCATGAGCGACTTGTTGTTAATAATATACCACAATATGAAAGATTGAGGCTGTTTTCTTCTTGGATCCTTTTGGGGAAGAGCAGTTTTGTACTATGAGGCTAACCATCTCATAAAAATAGCAGCCCTTTGTTATGATTAATCCCTGCACGATCTATTGCTTCTCACTGTGTATGAGGTTTCTTCACTCATCGTTTTGTACTCCTCCTAGGTTGGCAAAAATATTTCCAGTTCTCCTGAACCATTTCTGTAGAGGTATGAATGGTACTCAGGACAGGCTGGCAATGTATTATTTCAGAATGCCTAAAACTAGTGGAGTTTTGGGGAGAGGAAGAAAGAGATTATAATCTGTGACCTGACAGTATTAGACTTGATATCACTTTAAGTATTGAGTGTTCTGACTCCCAATGTAATACTTCAAGCTCACAGACCTCGGTTTTGGGATTATTGTTAGCTAATGCATGTGAAGTGCATCACACTGGAAACCAGCATCTCCCAACTGCTCTTTAATATTATGGAGGTATATAATTTATAAATATTTTTGTTAGCAACTAGTATTGCTTTTGCTTTCAGGAGTCTTAACAAAAAAGGGTTGTTGTGGGCTAAGTTAGATAAATTCACATGAGTAAATTAACCATGATTTTAGTTTACAAAACTGATAGAAATGAATTGGCATATGCTTACTTTACATGACTTTTTACACTTGCTTTAATAGTTAAATCGATTGTAGCAGTTTATTAATTTGCAGCTTTAAACCTATGTAATCTAGATTGTAATGGTTCTGATGTTTTTAAGCTTCACCCACCCATATCTGTAGCAGAATGCATCTAATAATTTGGGAGTATGCAGAAGCAAAACACACACAGCACACACGATATATTAATTTCAGTCATCTTTATTCTTAGCAGTTTTAAAGATCAATTTAAAGAGAGTAAATTAAAAACAAAATCATTTAAACAGGATATTAAATGGAGAGGTAGGCTGCTCTGAAAGTTAAGCTGATCTGAACCTGACTGTTAATATTTCCCAAAGAGATGACACACACACTGTAGAACAACACAACATTTTACTGATGCTGCTTACACTTGGCAGCAGGCAGGAAATGGCATGCAAACTGCAAAGCTGTTGTGGTGCAACCAGTTAAACTGTAAAGAAGCCTGTGTATTTGAAACCTACTATATTTTTGAGATTTAAAAATTCACACTTCGGAACAGCAAGGAGTCTGCAAGCCACAAGGTATCCTGAACGCTGTTTTATTAATTAAAATAGAGTTAGCGTTTTCGCTGCTCACTAAGAGAAGCTTCTTCAGAGAAAATGTTCGAAAAGGCGCCAAAACTTTTTGAACATTTAAATACATGGTCATGTTACATCACTTCCTGGTTAACACAAGGTATAATAAAATACCATATTTCTTTAGTCAAAAGCCTTCTTAATAAACAATGGTTTAAGCAATAACAGTTAAAATATGTTGATTGTTCACAAAGAGGCTATGCATCCAAGAAGCTTGAAATGTTACAAGATAAGGAAATAAAAACCATAGAAAAAGTAAATCTGTGTAACCATATCATAATAATAAAACAAGAATCAAAAATCAGTATTTCATGGTATGCTCATAAAAACAGCACATGTAAAAATGTAATACAAATTGCATGACTCTATAAAAGCCAAAGAAATCTTAAAAGTAATATTTAAAAATAATGATATTGCGAATGTTAGTGTTAGGTAGATGGCGAAAGGAATAACCAATCCATCACCTCAAATAAGACTTATATTTCAATACTGGGGCTATATTACAGCTCTCATTTAACCCAGGGAGGTTGAAGGCATCTAATCTAAGTTTCCATTCAAGCTCCCGATTCTCTAATAGGAGAGATGAAGGTCCACCCCGGATTGTAGATGGCATGTGATCAATGCCCATAAATTGGAAACTATGTCCTGGATTATTTACTATGTGCTTAGCTAGTGCGTTGTCGCTTCTACAGTTTTTAATGGCGTAACAGTGTTGGTAAACGCGCTCTCTAAATTTCCTGTCGGTTTTACCGACATAAAAAGCTAAACAACACAAAAGTCGATGTAAATGATTGACCTTGTTTCACAATTGATTTTAAATTTGATGTCATATTTAGTGTCCCTTATACAAAATGTACTACCAGTGCGAATGACTTTGCACCAGTTACAAAATCCACAAGTGAAAGAACCTTTAAGTCTGTTAAAGGGGTTAAGCCCCGAGTTCCTTTGCAGTAACTCTTTAATATTACTTCCTCTCTTGTAAACTATCCGAGGTTTCATTCCTAATTTATCAGCTAGAGAGGAATTGCTGGAAATAAAGTACCAATTCTTTTGAATAATTTCTAAAATTTGTTTAGAATTATTGTTGAATGTAGTAATAAATCTCAAAGGGAAAGAAGTCATCGTGTCAATAGTTCCCGTATTGGCACTATGAGGGAAACTCAAATTAACCACAACTTCCCCTGCATTTCGTGGAGCCAGGGCTTCATGATTAAGCAATGGTTTGTAAATCCCATTACATCTCTTGGATTCCACCTCATCTATTAGTTCATCAATTATAGCCTGAGGATATCCTCGGTTGATGAACAGGTCTTTTAAAAATGAGCATTCAGTGGTGAAGTCGGATGGCTTACTACACATTCTTACTGCCCTTTGAGTTTTATTACTACATTCAACAATAATTCTAAACAAATTTTAGAAATTATTCAAAAGAATTGGTACTTTATTTCCAGCAATTCCTCTCTAGCTGATAAATTAGGAATGAAACCTCGGATAGTTTACAAGAGAGGAAGTAATATTAAAGAGTTACTGCAAAGGAACTCGGGGCTTAACCCCTTTAACAGACTTAAAGGTTCTTTCACTTGTGGATTTTGTAACTGGTGCAAAGTCATTCGCACCGGTAGTACATTTTGTATAAGGGACACTAAACATGACATCAAATTTAAAATCAATTGTGAAACAAGGTCAATCATTTACATCGCCTTTTGTGTTTGTTGTTTAGCTTTTTATGTTGGTAAAACTGACAGGAAATTTAGAGAATGCGTTTACCAACACTGTTACACCATTAAAAACTGTAGAAGCGACAACGCACTAGCTAAGCACATAGTAAATAATCCAGGACATAGTTTCCAATTTATGGGCATTGATCACATGCCATCTACAATCCGGGGTGGACCTTCATCTCTCCTATCAGAGAATCGGGAGCTTGAATGGCAACTTAGATTAGATGCCTTCAACCTCCCTGGGTTAAATGAGAGCTGTAATATAGCCCCAGTATTGAAATATAAGTCTTATTTGAGGTGATGGATTGGTTATTCCTTTCGCCATCTACCTAACACTAACATTCGCAATATCATTATTTTTAAATATTACTTTTAAGATTTCTTTGGCTTTTATAGAGTCATGCAATTTGTATTACATTTTTACATGTGCTGTTTTTATGAGCATACCATGAAATACTGATTTTTGATTCTTGTTTTATTATTATGATATGGTTACACAGATTTACTTTTTCTATGTTTTTTATTTCCTTATCTTGTAAACATTTCAAGCTTCCTGGATGCATAGCCTCTTTGTGAACAATCAACATATTTTAATTGTTATTGCTTAAACCATTGTTTATTAAGAAGGCTTTTGACTAAAGAAATATGGTATTTTATTATACCTTGTGTTAACCAGGAAGTGATGTAACATGTCCATGTATTTAAATGTTCAAAAAGTTTTGGCGCCTTTTCGAACATTTTCTCTGAAGAAGCTTCTTTTAGTGAGCAGCGAAAACGCTAACTCTATTTTAATTAATAAAACAGCATTCAGGATACCTTGTGGCTTGCAGACTCCTTGCTGTTCCGAAGTGTGAATTTTTAGTTTGTTTTCATTTCTCTGGTGTCACATATTTTTGAGATTTGTTATATGTTAACTATAAAATGGGCAAGTATACTTGATCAAAGATAGTTTTGTATAGTTTGACATACCTTATTGCAGGTTTAAGACAATTTAACAGTAAAGCAGAGTTTGTCCTCAAATAGTGTAAATGCAGACTATATTCGTGACAGATTCCTCCAAGTGTTCCACATGCTGGACCTGATCTCGTTTTACTGTGTAGCTACCTCTAACTTCCAAGAGCAGTTTTGTACTAGAACATTACCCCACCAGATGTGCAGTAGCAAGGACCGCCCAAACCCCACCCCAGCACTCCGCGCATGAATTTTATTTTGAAAACTGTTTGGAATAAACTTGGGAAAGCCATCCTCACAGAAATGAGTATGCAAAACTTTGTTATTATTTCAATACAAAGCCTTTTCTCCCTTATTTGCTGGTACCAGGATTTCCAATTTCCGTTGATCAAAAGCTTCGATATATTACATGGTAGATTAAATAATTTGACAGAACATGTACTTACAAATGGAATACCAATCCAAACAGATTTTTACCTGTTGCAACAAACACAGAATATGCTGCATTTATACAAAAGTATTACACTATTACACTGAGAATTACAATTCTATAAAGGGGAGGGGGAGAACACATAAAATGGTCCATGTATAAAATCTATTACACAGACTTAAAATTTCTATTCTGCAAAGGTGTGGGTGGCGTCCTTTCTGGGAGGTCTTTTTTATTGCATTTATTTATTGTCCCAATGCCTCAGAATATTACTTGTTGCTTTATCTCCAGAAAACAATGTTTAAAGAAAGATGGGGGGGTGCAGGGGGGCTTGCCCCCCTGCAAAAGCAATTACTGCACAACATTATACCAAAGAAAGGTGGGAGTGCACGGGTTATGGGTATGGACTGCAAAACGGGAACTTGTGGATACTGCGTACATACTGCCCTTCTGACCCACTTCTTACTGTACAACACAATATGTGGTTAAGTACAAAGTGACAAAGCAAGTCAGACACCCAGGACATGCGGTGCTTTTGACGGTGCACTTATAAATGTAGAAAATGAGGACAAGTGTATTTAATCTCTGTTTTATGTATCGTATACTAAAAGCTGTAGTAACTCTAATTAAAGATAATATAAAAAGCATGAAGCCTATGTTAAAAATGGTCAGAAAGTGAATATTCACAATTGACATTCACCATGTCACTGTATAATCTGCATAGCTCGTCACTCAGCCCTATCATTCATGTAGGCCACGCCCATTCCTGCATGAAAATCGTGGTTGGGTAATGTTCTAATACAAAGCCCCAACAGCTTATACATCCCTGTCTGTTAAGTGGTTTATTCAGACCAGCTAGAACAAATCCTACGTTTAGATCATCTGTAATATTTTCATACAGCTCTTGAAAAAAGGATACAAGTAACAAAATCTTTTTCTGTTAGTGTTCATTCCCAGATGCATCACTTATTCCACTTCTGGGATGCAAGTGAGTAGAAGCCTCTCCTAACAAAAGGCAGAGAAAGTACTCTTGGATAGGATGCCATGTATGTGCATATACACACACACATCTGTAGGCATTTTGGAGGATCACCGGTTCACCTATGGCATGTTTTGAGATGATACTGGACCACTTGGCAAAGACCCATATGCAGATACAACACAAGAAAGATGTGCAGATTCTGCACACAAGATATCCCAGACAAGAACCAAACTGTAGATCCTAGAATCTATGAGCTAGCAATGTTAATCTCTGTTCCACCTCAGTAACAGCAGAATGTTATGAGTCATGCAAAGTGTATTTTTTTTTATAAAATGTGTTCTGAAACAGTCAGCCTTCTCCTGATACATCCAAGAAGCAGAAAGAAGCATTGTGTCCAGTTTTGTAGGGTAGTGTGATAAGGTCCTGACCACAGCCAGGATGACCTCAGTTTGAGGCTCAGGTGCTGGAGGAGCTGAATGAGGGAAGATGGGAATAATTGGCTGATACTAGATTTCCCATCTGGGAAGGGGTGTAGTTGGCCCTCTGTACTGCTGGCATCTACCTGAGATAGATGCATGCCATGCAGCATAGGAGTCGAGGATGTATGTGACGTACTGCCAAGCTACATTCATGTAGGAGCCTTTATACTGTTGCTATCGAAATGTGCACACCCACAGGGTAAAGTACTGAGTGCCCACATTAGCCACCAGGGGATGGGATACGGGCTTTGTTCTTTGTATTACCTCCATGGCAGGAGTGTATAGTTGTGGATAAGTCCATCTTATCTAATAAGATGACATAATGAATAAACTTGCATAGTAAGTAGTACAATGTCTAGAATATGCTAATTGTATTGATGTCAGGAATTAATTTTTAAACCAAACTGGACATCAGTGGTTGCTTGGAGTTGTAACTATAGTCTGACCAAGTCTGTGAATTATTCCCAGCATTGTGCTTAGTTAAAAGAATCCAGTTGTTGGACTTGTTATTCAGTGTAGGTCACTGTTGTTGGTAGTGGTGGTGAATTTATGTATGTCAAGTCGTCAGATAGCCTGTCAAACGTCAGTACAAGACTGGAGCATAGCTATATTTATTTATTAAGCATTGCATGATCGTTGCATTTAGAAATTAAATTACCAGTTTAATGGCTAGATTTTCTGCATTGTGATACAGTCTCTCTTAGTCTAGAGAATGCTTATTTCTCTGCTGACTGAGAATGTTGTCATGTTCATCTTGTACCCTTGACTGCTTCAAGTAACCACTGCTGGATTTTTTTTACCCCAGCACTCCTAAATGATCTTCCCTTATGTTGGTGTTTATAGTGATAGGTTTACCTTTTAAGTAACATGTACCTTTTGCAAAGTATACTTGATATTTCAGATTTTTGTGTGTTCCTTAAAAAAAAATATGTGACTTCTCAGAAAAGTTATTAATGCTAATGTACTGCTGAAATGCTTACAAATAGCATTTATGCTGTTTTGTAAATACTTAGGCATTTCTAATAGTGTGGATATGCAGGGTCTATATTATTACCTCGAAGAGGTGTTCCATCAAATACCTCTTCATTGACTCTAAAACCACGAACTTTCAAAATATCGAGCCTCCACATAAGCGATTTCTTTCCCTTGGAAAGAAATCGCTTGCCCTATAAACACCAACAAATAACCACAAATACTATAAAGTGGGAGGGCTTCACCCCCCCACACCCCCTTGGCTAAATATACCAACTCTGAGATTGCACTACAGTGAGGAAAATGGCAAACTGACGAGGATGGCCAAGCGATTTCTTTCCCAAGGAAAGAAATCGCTTATGTTAGATGTTCAATGTTTTTCAAATTTCACGGTTTCAAGTTCAATGAAGAACGCTTCTTCGAGGAAATAATAGGAACCCGATATGCAGTTGTAGTGACCCAGTAATCTTTAAGAAAAATTATTTTTATGTTTGTTTTTGCACTTTTTGCTTACTGCTTAAGGAGCAGTGTGAAGTGATGATACAGGTGGGGTTTGCTAATGTGATTCCAAGGGTACTTTAAATATAAGGCCATAACAAAGAAACTCCTTTTGGGCTGCCTGGAAGATGGCCTCAGCAATTGGCTGTTATCCCACCAGGGAACAAATGAACTGACTAATTACAGAGGGCAAATAGTTTCTATGCAGTGGTCAATTTGCTGTCATCATCTTTCTTTTCACTATTTGTTTTACCCCTTGAAAACGTAAACCACCTGGCTTACTGATATTTTTGCAGTCTGCTAGGTTGCCGGACACTTATATACTACCACCAGTAAGCTCTATTTTTTTAATATTCTTAATACATGAGCATGTACTTTGGGTCCCATCAAGATTTAAAAAGAAATTTAGAGGTACCCACACACCTGGCTAACTCTACCATATTAGGGTAGATTGCTTATATATTTACCATGAAACCACTTATACTGCTGCAGCCATTCAGAGGCCTATTTGCATGAACAAACAAAAGGATATTATGATCGGATCTCTTGATTAAAACCAAGTTGTTTTATGTTCAAGAAATGGATGTCAAGAAATTCACCTCAAGAACACACAACTGCGTGATTATAATTGGAGAAAACAGATCATAATTCTTTGTAGTACATGAACATTTGTCTGTACCATGTACCAGTCAGTGAGGTAGAAACTGTAGCAGAGCTAAATGTGTTTCAATTCTGAAAGTTGTAACATGTTTACTGCTAACTCATAGACAATGGCCAAAAGCAAAATGTAGCTCTGTTTTTGTAACAGCTTTAAAAGCTGTAATATACTTTATGCTGCCACACAAAGTATGGAAGTCTGAAGTGTATTGCAGATTTTAAAGCTGTTTTTTAACTTCCCACTACTGTTTATACTCAAGTACAGGACTAGAGCATATAAGCAGTGACAGATGCATAACAAAGTTGCCTTTCCCCTTATTTCATAGCATAATTGCAGTGCTTCATGTACTACAAGAAAACTATATGTCACACATATCTTTGGCTGACTGCATATATTGTGTTCTCTCTGTATACAGATAACCTCTTGAACAATCTTTTTTCATTCCTAAGTGGTAGTAAGTTGTACTGTAAAGAAACTGCATGTCAGGTATTATAGTCAGGCCATACTCTAGATCATTGGTTAGGAGGCTAACTACAAGTTCTTTCTTCTCAGAAACTCTAGCAGTAGATGTTATAATTTTTTTTGCTGTAGAAGAACCAAGTACTTGGAGGCTCATATGTCACATTCCATGGATAAATTTACTCCTGTTATGTGATATTTATCCAAAGCCTGGTCTTCCACCAGAAAGTATCATTATTGATCTTAAACAGTGTGACTCACATATAGCTGGTGGTGTGAAAATAACACATCTCAGTGCTAGAAATATTACAAACATGCTGTGCCTCATTCACATTTGGCTCTACTGGTATCAACATGATATCCAGCAGATTCTGAAACCTGGTTAAAAATTTTGCATCTATAACATAGAAATCTCTTCTCCAGACTACACTATGCTCAGAGCAGATAGGACCTAAAAAGTTGATGGAGGGCTTGCTATCATTTATCGTTATAACATCATTACCACATATTCATCTTATTCACAGATAGTACCTTCTGAACTCAATGGGTCCATCCTATGTCATACAGAAATCAGTACAATAAAGCTGTTATCTGCAGTTTGTATTTACATCTCTCCAAGTAAGACTGGTTCAGTGTTCAGAAAAATCCTTCACAGGCTCTAAAAATGTGTAAACAGAGCTCATCATTATGGGTGACATCAGCATTGATTGGAGAGCATCATCAATGAAGCTAGTCACTCATCGTTTAAGTTCTATGATTTTACCCATTTGATTACTGTCACTCCTAGGATTAACAAAATGTCTGGACATGAGAATACCCTTAAATGGGTCCTTACTTCAACCCCCCCCCGCTTAAAAAAATGATGTCATGTTATGTAAGATATACTAGCAGACAGCATCAGTGATCATCTGCCCACATTTGACTCATAGATTCATAGGTGTGTACTAGGCTAACAACTAACTACTGGGGCCTATATAAACCTAGCAATGCATCCTAAATCTCTGACAGGTTCTGGTGGTCTTGATAAGTGTAAGCAGGGACTTGGGAGATGAAGCATTTACAAGCAGAGGCCTGGGATGTGAATCATGTACAAGCTTCCTGTGTCTGTTAGATGGGGCGTCAAACCAAGAGTGAATTTCCAGTTTCCAATCCAGTTGTCCAAGTAACGCTTCAGTTGCATTAGGGAGGAACTCTGCTTCACATGGATGAGAGCCTATTCCAGAGAAAGGATAGTTTCTGGAATACATACTTGTCTCTCCAAGAGATCACATTTGTATCACAGGCAACATTTAAGTCTGTTGAATAGATAATTCTGGGACTGTTTACTTTGCAGCTATGCTGGAGGTCCATCAGACTGGGTTAGATGATGCATTGCGTGCTATGGATAGATCTCACCTCAACAGTCTGTAGGGGACAGAATACAGGGATAAAGCTTTGAGGCAGTTTGCACAGGACATGTTCTTTACACCCTGTATTCTTTTAGTGAGGAAACTTTGTGGACATTCCAATTGTTGGATGTGCCTGATTAGGTACATATCAAAGGGGACAACTGTACTCAATGATAGGTCTGATGTGTTCCGAATACAGTGGAACAGTGACCTCCTTGGATCTAGACTCCATATCTTTGTTTATAAGTTGCACAACAGAGAATGATGTCCTTATTAATATATTCATGTGATGGTCAAAGACGAGATTGCTGACAAGGTGTGCCCCCAAGTCTCTCATTACTGGGTCGACTGTTAGGGGTGTGTTGTGAATATAGTAGTTACCATGGGTGTCTTAACGTCTTGAATGATACTGTTATGCATTTCTTGGACTTCAGTTTTTGTTAATTGCTCTGACACCAGTTATTTGTCTGTATCAGCCCTTCTTGGGAAAAGTTATTGTTGGTGGGGGAATTCTGTGACTGCTCCTAATTTACAATTGTCTGCACATTTGGTCAGCTAGAGGTCCTTAATGATGGCCTTGATGTCAGAGTAATAAAGTCAAAAAGGAGTGATCCCAGGACCTATCCCTGAAGGACACTGCTGGTGACTGGCCTCTTTGTAGAGGTGGACTCCCCAATTCTAACTTCCTGGGTCCTATCTGTGAGACAGCTGGCAATCCACTGATTAACATAAGGGTTTATACCTAACCTCTTGAGTTTGTCAACAATGCCCGAGTGGGGTATTTTGTCAGATGCCTTGGCCAGGTTAGGGTAGGCAGTGTGAACCATTTTGCCATTGTCCATTGCTTTGGTGACCTTCTCAAAGAAGTCTGCCAGGTTGAAGAGGCATGATCTGCCTTTGATGAAACCAAACTGGGTTTGATCCAATGTCTGGAGATTTCCTGTGTCATTATCTATCATTTCCATATTATTCTTTCCTTAGCTTTGTATTGGAGAGAGATGAAGGTTGCTATTCTCTACTTGGAACACAGCCTGTTTGGAGGCTATAGCTAAATAGTGATTCCAGAGGGTCTGATAGGTTGTCTTTTGTGCTATTTAGAAGGCTGCATGATATATTATTGGGGCCCACTGAAGCATCGAGGGCCTGTTCCCTGGTGATAGTTGGGGAGTTATATTCAATGTTATTTACTGAGGGGTGATTAGGGGGGAGAGGGGTAAAGTTACAGCTGAATTTGTCTGCCAATAAGTAGGTTTGCTATGTCTTCTGGCTTAGTGTAAGTGGCTCCATTAAAATTGATCTCTGCACACAGTTGTTTATTGTCTTTGAGGTTGCAGACATAGCTAAAAAATGCTTTGTGGTTGTCTTTGGCCTTGGAAGCGAGATTTACCACAAATTTGGGTTTGGTGGACTTTATTTGCCCTTTGAGTTGTTTGTTTAGTTTGTTGAGAGTACTTTTATCCTGATGGGTGCTACATCTACTATTTTTGCCATGATTTTCTTCCTTCTGTTATACAGCCTATTGATGATGTGATTCCACCAGAGTGGCTTGTTTTTTAAGTTGGTTCTGTACTTATTTCTGGTGGTTACAGCTGTCTCTGTTCAGTTATTAAAATACTTATATAGGGTTCTGTAAATGGTTCCATGCAGGCACTAGTGCTTTCAGGGGTTAGGAAGGTTTGAAATTTTGCCAGGTTATGACTTAATTGAAGGAAGTTAGCCTTAAAGTAGTTCCTAGACGTTCCAGAGTAAGCTAGGGTTCCAAGTTTTATTTTTACTTCAGAGGAGGCTGTTTTATGGTCTGACATTACCAAAGATGATATTACACTAGGTTGGTGTGCATCACTCTCCCATATTAATGAGGACCAGATCCAGTATGTTAGCACCTCTTGGTTGGCATACTGACAATCCAGTCCAGGGAGTTTGTGTTTACAGTGTCCTGGAAGCTGTGTGCCTGTACATTTGGTGCTATATATGTTTCCAAGCTAATAGTGGGATAATTAAAGTCATTTATGAATATGGTATTGGGTTGAATGGTAAGTCTCTCCAGTAAGTTCAAATGTCATGGGTTTCCCTCTTCATAGAGAGGGACCTATAATTTGCAAGGGAGTGGTATAGGATTTTGCCTATGTTTTTTTCGAATGTGGAGAAGCTCAACTGCATAGTCCTGTTTGTCCAGCCTCGCGGTATACTTATTTTTTATATAAATCAATACATCTCCACCTTTAGTCCCTGCCTATATAGTAGCTGTTCTAAATGTGTGGAGAACTTTATACCCTTGCACTGCCAGGGTCTTCTCCACAGCTTTAAACTATGCATCTGTAACTGCGCAGATGTCATCCTTCTCTAGAGTGAGCAGAGCTTGTAGGGTGTGGTGTTTCTTGTTTAGACTCCTAGCATTGAGCAGTAACATCTTTCGACTTTCTTAGTTTTGATTTGTATGTCAGAGGGATTGTCAGATTGTCTTCCCCCACAGTGCCTTTTTAAGCAATGCCAATGTTTTAGCTAATATTCAAAATCCTGGAGGAGAGAGGCTCAGGCCATCCCTGGCAAAGCAGCATAGTCCGTTGACCACCTCCTGCCATGCTGACAAATATTGCACCCCCTTAGAATGACACTAGCATTTAAACCAATTATTAAAGTCAGTCATCTTCTGTTTGTATTGTGACACCATCCTTGGAGAAGGTAGAATGCTGCTCAATGCTAGGTTTATAACAGCCTGGAATACATATTCTGAGAGTTTCATGATAGGTCTCTTCATAAAGTTTAGGTCAGTATGTTTCCAGTCATTTACACTTACATGGACTATTCTTGAGTCATACTGGTACTTGAGGTCCAATGACTTGAGTGCATGCATAATATTTATTTATTTTTTATTTTATTTTACATTTGTTGACTGGGATAGTCTGACTGGATGCATGTCCATTTTCAGCGGAGGCCCGGGGAGAAAAGCTCCAAGGGTAAGCAGATACAGCATTACATAATACCAGCATTACATATTACAAACAGACTGTTTACAGAGATTACATAAGTAAGCAAGTTAGTTCCACAGGTTACAGTTAATCCTGAGCACAAGTCAGGATTAAATTAAATTACACAGTAAACTGGTTAACAGATTTTTACACATTCTAGAGAGAGTTAGCCAGGCTTGATACATTACATAGCCAGTTAAGTGACAAATGTTGTTTGAGTCTAGTTTTAAACTGACCTAAGGTGGAAAGTAAGGTAATATCAGCTGGAAGAGAGTTCCAGGATCTACTTACAGAGTTTGCAAAGAGAGAATCACCAGCTGTTATTAATTTTGCTAGTCTGAATTAGTAGTTTGTTAGAGGATCGAAGTGGTCTAGGATTGTTATAGGGGGTGATAATATTTTTAAGTGCTGGAGTATTGTCCGGATTATAGAGGATTTTATAGGCCATAATCAGTTGGTTATACTGGATTAGGCTGGGTAGTTCAAGCCACCCAAGCTGATTTAGATTGATGCAATGATGTGTCCTAAAAGGCAGCCCAGTGGCAAACCTGGCAATGTGGTTGTAGCAAATTGAGAGTTTGTTAAGGACAGTCTTGTTTAAATTCGAGAGTAGAGGGGATGCATACAGAAGGGTTGAAAGAAGGTGAGAGCGAGCTGTGGCAATTTTAGCTGGAGGGGTTAGGAAGTCTTTTATTCTGTAAAGTGACCCTAGTTTTTTATTGATGGTTTTGATAGTTTGGTTAACATGTAGGTCAAATTTTAGATTATTGTCTATGATGACACCTAATAGTTTTGTAGATGGGGCAGGGGAGATTATTGTGCCATCATTTGATTTTATGGTAAATATGCCAGATCCTGACCCCTGATAAGCAACTGACCATGACTTTTTCCTTAGTCTGATAAGAGGGACATCAGCATGTCTTTATTGACCAGAATGTTGAGCTGTGTAATAGTCTGCCTTATAGGGTTGGAAGTAGAAGTTCTATGAGATGTGATTGTATGTGTTGATGTGGGTGCTGCTTTGAAAAGGTACATTCAGGGATGCTGAAGTCATTTATTATGTGTGCTTCATCTATGAGGCCTTGGTGTTTAGGAAGGTTACACTTGTGCTTCAGCATATGTGGGCCTGTGTGGGTGCTTTGTACTGTGTGTGGTGGGTGCAGCATATGTACTACTGACAATCTGATTGATATTAGGAGTGCTTTTCTGTGAGAGCTTTTCCTCCAGGGATATTGTATAAATACTTCTCTATCATAACTTAATTTGTTTGAGAATTAGCTGTTTGTCATCTTCTATGCCTCAAGATGCCCATATTCACCAAGCTGACCACAGAGATTGTGGGAGAGATCATATCCATGGCAGCTGGCCCCTTTTTATTGATTAGACGGTTGCTGTGAGACTATATAGTAAAGTCAGGAGTACCTATTTTGCAACTCTGGGAAGGCAGTGGTTGTCATTGCGCAGACTATTATGCTGGCAACTAATATACAGGACACTGCAAAACATTTATGAGAAATTGCTGTAGTAGACCCAGATGAATTATGGAATGAGGAATGGTGGGGATTCACCTAAATGGTTGCTACTTGGTGACTAATAGTGCTGGTCTCACCACAGCTTTACACAGCTGAGATACAGTGTCCCTTTACTTCTCTCACCAGAAGCAAAACAGTAACACTAATCCCAAGATGAGAAGGAGGCCACAGGCTCTTTGGTGATCAGTAGTCTCATCCAATTTGATACAGAGGTCTGTAGGTTTGTTGCAACCTTTTCCTGGTGGATGCCTTGAATAGCAACCAGACCAATCAGGAAAGTCCAACCCCCTAAACACACACACTAACACACACATTCCCCCAATAAGAGACGGTCACAACTCAATCCTCTGTTCTTTCTCTCACCAAGAGAAAACCAGTGGCACAGATTCCAACCTGGCTGCTGTGAAGCAGTTATCAGGCTTTCCAGTGATTTACAGTCTTTAGGATATTTTTATTTATTTATTTAAAATTTGTTAACCAGGATTGTCTGACTGAGCAAAGACCTTTTTTCAACAGAGGCCTGAGGAGAAAACCTCCAGTGTACATGCATAGAAGTAAAATAACAGTATTAAAGTAACAACGTATTAAATAATAAATAAGAGACCGTCCTAGAGGCACTGTTATATAAAAAAAAGCAAAAAGTATAGGACTGACCACTGTACAGTAAAAATAAGCAATAAAAACATTAACAAAAATATATAACAGTATAAATATGATAAGTAACAAAAAACAATAATACAAGTAGAAAGGATACATTGAAAATAACTGAACCTTATGAAAAAAGACACACTTGAAATACATCATTAGAGCACTTTGCAATGAAGAGGATAGTGAAAAGAGAAAGGAAGTGAGTTCACGTAGTATGAATACATTGGCAGATCCAGGAGCTATTGAGGAATCCCTTAAGAGAGTTCTTGAAATCTTGTATATGGGTAATATTCCTGAGAGTCAAGGGAAGTTTATTCCATGAAAGAGCAGGAAAATATTATGTCCCTATACTCATTTCACCAGGTGCAAAACAGAAGCACTAATCCCAAGATGACTACTGAGAGACAATGTTTGGTGGATTTGGACCAGATGTTGCAGATTTTAAAAGAAATATCAAAAAGAGTGGGTTTATATCCTAAGAACTGCAGTGTGCACTAAGCAGTTAGATATGAAAGGTGTGTTGGGGGTAACTATCTTTAGCAGTCTAAGGGGAGAGCCACTAATTTTATAGGAGCAAGATGGATTGTATGGGCAATCACTATTCTGGCTCTATGAAATACAGTGGGAGGACAAATACATTTAAATAGCTTAAGAGAAAGTGACTTCACAAAGTTATAATTTTGTGCTAACTGACAATAGGTAATGAAAGAGGAGAGGGAAGGAATTATGTGGTCAAATTAATATAAGGGTCAGGCAACTTGAAAGTCAGTGAGTTTAAGAAGACAACACCAGGGTGGGAGGGTTGGAAAATATATGTTCTGTATGACAATCAAGAGAAACATCTCTGTTTTTTTTTCCTAATTTAAATATGCAGCAGAAAACAGAATGTAATTAAAACATAATTTAATGAAAATACACTGCAATATTCAAAATTGAAGAAAGCAGTAAAGCAATGCAAAAAATACAAGAAAGCAATATAGGGAAAAATAAACTAACCGTTCCCTCTCAGCAGTCTATGGCAGAGTCTAAGTGAGCTTTTCCAGTATAGCTAGCCTTTTCATGATGTGGGTTTTAAAGGACCCAAGTCACGTTTCTCCAGAAACATGAGTGTTTAACTCTTCTGTCTTTAAACATTTATTTAAAACAGTTAACTTGTTACTTTTTCACACAAATTACCACTAAAGGACATTGTTGTTTTCTCAAGTTCTGTATTTTTCAGTGTTTTCAACAGTATGGCACCTCTGTATAAAAAGGATGTTATGTCCTTCAAGTTGTCATGGATTGCCCCAGCATTAAATCCACAATAACTGACGATTTATTTTTGTGATGTATGTCATCATTCTGTACTAAAATCTGATAATGATAGATTTATAGCAATGTGTAAACAATTATAAATGCAATTTTAAATAATAAAAATCTGTTTTCTTTGATCAGCAATGCATATAACTCTGATCTGTAGTTGAGCAGTGTGAAGCTTATCTAACTGTAGCAGAAACAGGCTGTTACCAAAGGTTGAAGTGCACATTTACCATATGCTGTATACCTTAAGTCCAGTTGCCCTTTGTATTTTGATGGATACCAGTGGTGGAAACAGCCTGCTTCTTTTTTTTTTATCAAATCAAATCAAATATTGGTGACAATGGTGCAAGAGTAGGAATTTGTAGTCCTTGTATGTCACGTGGCATTTTGTCACTGTATCTTACTGTGCCTATTGTTCATGTGTAATATATGTGATGACAAAGTCTGCACCATGATGGAAAAATTTCAGCAAAAATATACCCATAATATTTTTATTAGTTGGTGTTAATATGCATTACAAATGTATATTTGTTTTCAGTGTTCAATAATTTTTGCTTTCTTTCCTGTATTAATATATACCATAAATGCATATTTCTATCTATATTATTTTAGATTATTGTTTGATGTACTTAATTTGCATCAGATATTTCTTCCATTTCAGTGCAGAGTTTATTTGTCTTGAGTTTATACTCCTGGGCAGAGCCTGCAAGTGGTCCTCGAGATCAGTGATCTGCCCAGGTTAACAAACTTAAAGGAAAACTTTACCTTCTAATATTGCTAACCATAACTTACTATTATTTTTTCTACCAGTTTAATTTCTTCAAGTATTTTACATTTCTAATACCACGATGGGAATGGACCCCATTTCTAAGTCAGAGTATGATTAGAGTTCATGAAATTTGTATTGTTTCAGACTTTGATGTTAGCCAAGAGTGAGCTTCTCCTTGTAGTATCACCAGATAATATGTAGTGCTAAGAAAGTCTTCAGTGCCAGTTTCCCTGCCTTAGATCATTAGGTCCCAACATATTTTTTCATGTTCAAATGTCATATTTTTTTCAGTTAGGAATTTGTCTCAGCCTGCATGACCTAGCCTAGATTGTAGAAGAAGAAGCAACTGAGGAAGTGTGAAAACATAAAGAAACAAACCTAGAGATTCTTGAAAGGTATAAAAAAGAAACATGGACTTGGGAAAGAAAAAGAGATCTGATATGGTGCAATATTTATGCAAAGTTGAAAGCCAAACTAATCAATACAGAAAAAAGCAGCTCCAAAGATATTTGAAGAGAAATACAGGCAAAGGCACCCAGAAGATTGGCAAAGTAGATGGTAAACAAATAGAAGCTGAAGTTATGGAATACCTGCAAAGTGAATGATTTAGTGTAGAAAGTCTAACACAGACTGTGTCACAGCATGATGGAACAATGAATCCACAAAGTAAGGAGAAACAGGTGGAATGGGAAACATCTGAAGAAGAAATATTCACATGTGAAAGAAAAAGAGATTTGATATGGTGCAATATTTATGGAAAGGAGAAAGCAAAACTAATCAATATAAAATGTAGCATCAAACATATTTGAAGAGAAATACAGGCAAAGGCATCTGGATATGGAAAATGTTACAGTAAAAAAAAAAAAGAAGAAAGCAAAGGGGGAAAGTTGAGTGCTCCACTCCAAACTAACAACTATAACTTTACTTGTTAAGCCTCAACCTCACTTGCACACACTCTTAGCGCCTTCTACTTCTACTGTTACTCTTTAGCTATACAGCTTACTTTATACCTTCATCACCTTCATGCATACAACCATTACCTCACCCATCCACACTTCATTATGACATCCCAATCCCTCCTCCTAGCACTATTACCACCCTATCTTATACAACTCTTATAACTTTCCCCTCAAACCCAACTACTATTCACCCATCTCTGCCTATCCACCACTCTTCCCTCAACTCCCTCATTCATTCTCAAATTTACAACTTTCCACAGTGTTCAGAAACCTTGCCTCCAAACACAAAAGCACATTAAAACCAAACCTTCCTAAAGGAAAACCTAAGTACTGTCTACTTTATATCCCTAAGCCTCATCCAATCCCTACTCTCCTCTCCCTTTTACTCGCAGATGACATACACCCCAACCCTGGCCCAGGTCTATCCTCCCCTTCTGATGCTACCTCCATACAATCCACTGTTCCCCACTCCCATATCACACTAAAACACATCTGTCTATATTCCATCAACTTGAGAAGCTTAATGAAAAAAGCTACTGAATTCCATTCTTGCCTATCTCTACACTCCCCAGACATCATAGCCCTTCATGAAACTTGACTAAAACTCCACATTCCAGATAAAGGCACCCTTTCGCCTGGCTGCAACATTTTAAGACTAGAGCGAACCAAAAAAAAAAAAAGGAGGTGTCGCTATCACGTACACTGATCACCTCATTTTATCCCTTCTAATTTCCCCCTCTCCTCATGACTCACCTTCAGAACTTATTTTAGCTAACTGTAAAATTAATACTCACACCTCATTTAACATTGCTGTAATCTACATTACACCTGGAGACAACATCACAGTACTGGAAAGTATTATTTCCTCTCTCTGCTCTGATCTGCCCAAAGAAACTATAGTCATGGGAGATGCCTACATTAACTGATTAACGCTCTCCACTGAATCCCCCCCCCCATCTATATTCATTTACATGGTTTCACCCAACTAGTAATTACACCTACCCATTCTGCTCTCCTTGATTGGATTCTAGTATCACTTCCCCAAAACCCTACCCAACACCCTTGGTGACCACTGCCCAATCAAAGTTGTTTGTTTTAGCCCATACATATTCAAACCTCATAAGATCAAAGCATGTGGTAAATTAAAAAACTTAGACCCTAATAAACTAAACAGTCATCTCTCAGATATCAACTGGACCTCTCTCAGACAGTTATCCCTCGATGAAGCTGTTATGGAATTTATAGGAAGGCCATGAACATTAGACGTTTTGTTGAATTTAAACCTAGACCATATGAGAAAAGCACTAAAAGATATGAAACTAATTGTACATTTTGTATATTTATACAGCAAGGTGATAGTTTTTATTGCCCTTATTTAAAGAAGATTATTAAAACCAGTGCAGGGGGTGACTGTAACACTACAAAAGTAATTTACAGGGCACAGTGCAATGAATATGATGCATTCTATGTGGGCAAGACTGTAAATAAACTCAAGTGTAGGGTTTCATGTCATCTGTCAGAAATCTGCTCTGGATGTAAAAATAATGCACTAGCCAAACACCTTTCTCTTCATAAAAGACAGACAGGTTTTAAGTTCCAGATCCTGGATCGCATAGACATGGGTGATCTTGAAGGAGACATCCCAAATATTCTGGAGAAACATGAACTCATGTGGCAATTGAAGCTGAACTGTTTTAGGAAGCCTGGACTAAACTACTACTGTTCAATTAAAAGTGCACTGGAACTTAGAAAATTACCACATTGTTTACATGAATAATTGTATTTTATTTTATTTTATTCTACAAATTGGTTTTAAATACCATTTTAAATCAGTTGAAATGTAAGTGCATATTTTGTTTCCATCATCATACATGCATTTTTTCTTATTTTTATTTTTTTCTGGTTCTTTTTTCCACTTTATTCAAAATGATGTGTAATAACAATACTCACTAATTATACAATTATATATATATTTATAGATTCTTTTTAGGGTTCTTGTACACAGACCTGAAGAAGTCTAAAAGGACGAAAGCGATCTTTGTTAACAATAGGTTATGAAAATAGAAATTGATTTTTACATGCAAAATGTATATGTAGATATTTATATATATTTTTGGATTGCCAAATGAACTAAGGTTGATATATTTCCAGCCATGTAGTATATTGTCTTGGATAAAATCACAGACTTAATAATCTACTTAATAATCTGGTTAAATAAGAGGTATCACATCATTATAAATTTTATTTGAAGTACATAAGGGTTATATATTATTATGACAGCTACTAAGTAGGGCAAGACCAGTTCGAATATCACACTTATGGGGGAAGGGATGTGAATTTAACATGTGTACCAATAACACTTTGTTTTACAGCACAATAAACCACTCCCATGCCTGATAAAAAGTGGTATATATATATATATATATATATATATATATATATATATATATATATATATATATATATATATATATATATATATATATAAAGCTTGTGAGGAAATTATTACTCTATTTTTGTTTTAGTTGGATTGCTTGTTTGTGTACTTAATAAAAGATTTTCGACTGGAAACAGACTGCCTGCCTTGCTTGGATTACTTTCAAATACTTATTAATGCTGTACAATTATATATTTTCTATTATTATTTTTTGTTTTGTTTTGAGTTAAGATGAGTTTATGTTCGCTACTTCTACTACTATTGTCTGATCTGATTAATATCCAATGATTAACTAGAAATATATGGACTGAAAATCTTCCACACATAGAAGTTTCTTACACTGTCTTGTTATGGAATTTAATAACATATTCCTTAACATACTGAACTCCCTGGCCCCTATATGCAATGTCAGAATAAAATCAGCAATATCCCATTGACTAACTCCCTCCAACTGCTCCGTAATGGCTCAGATGGACAAAACTTGGAAGCTCTAGACCAAAACCAAACTTCCCCTCCATCTACAACAATATAGACATCTTTGTAACTTTATTAAGAAAGCTGTTACCAATGACAAGACAAACTCAAATCCCCCCAAAACACACCTACATAACCCTAAGAAGTTCTGGCATACGATTAACCAAATCTTTCATCCAGGCAACCCCTCCACTCCCCAACCTTGCCCCACAAATACTCCCCTCCAAACTGCTACAAACTTTAACTTTTACTTTATAGACTCTATTAGTAAACTAATCAATCATCCTAACTCTAACTCCACCCACCCAGCAACCCTCCTATACCTTATAACACCTCCTCAGCTTTCTGCGTACAAACTGTATTCACCAGATACATAAATTCCCTGCTCCTTAAACCTTGCTATCCATCAGCAGATGGTATCCCTCCACTCTTTCTCCAGCTAGCTGCCAACTCCTTAGACCTACCCATCTCTATTCTCATCAGCTGATCCATTACTGAAGCCAAAGTCCCAGCCATATGGAAAAAAAATCTACACTCTACCCATACATAAAGGAGGCAGCTCTACTGAACTATCCAACTTTAGACCCATAGCAATTATATCACCCCTCTCTAAAATCTTAGAAAAATGTGTACATAAATCCTACAATACCTCATACAAGAGAACCTAATCACCCCCACCTAACATGGCTTTTGCCCAGATCATAGTAC
Source organism: Protopterus annectens (assembly GCF_019279795.1). Lineage (NCBI taxonomy): Eukaryota > Metazoa > Chordata > Ceratodontiformes > Protopteridae > Protopterus > Protopterus annectens. The sequence goes on from NC_056725.1 coordinate 1,673,870,267, forward strand.
CTCTACTGCTCTCATCTCCTTCATAAACACCATCTCACAAGCCAGAGACCAAAATAAACTAGTATCTTGCCTCTTTCCTGACCTCTCAAAAGCATTTGACACCATCTCCCACCCCCTCCTCTTAGATAAACTCTCTGAACTAAACCTATCCACCCCTACTAACTCCTGGTTCTCTAATTACCTCAGCAATCATTTCCAATCTGTTAAATGGCTCTCTGCTATCTCTCCTGAACTCCATATAAAGACGGGAGTACCCCAAGGTTCAATTTTGAGACCACTACTGTTTAATATTTTTACTAATCGATTAGCTACCTCTACCCCACAGTCCTCACTAGTACAATATGCCAATGACTCCACAGTCATCACCATTGCTCATACCCTCTCCGACCTCCATACTACAACACAGAACTCCTTCTTATATATTGAAAACTGGCTCAACCAAAACCATCTAATCCTAAACCCAAAGAAGACCAAACTCTTATTGTTCTTAATGAAAATAATGAACCATCTGAAACTGTCCTCCATCACTTCCCATAATAACACACACATCACAGTGGAAAACCATACCAAACTACTTGGGATCATTATTGATGACCAGCTATAATTTGACCTCCGTGTGCTAAGTAACATTAAGAAAACCCACCAAAAACTTGGACTCTTATAGAAACAAAAACTTTCTTTCCAGTAAAGCTAAGACAGCCCTATCACATGCTTACCTATTACCAACCCTTCTCTATGGCTCACAGATGCTTGACGACTTACAAACCTCACTTATTTCTAAACTAGAGTCCACCTACAACAAGGTAGCTAAATTTGCTGCTAAAGTACCATACTCCTCTCATCACTGCTTAGCACTCAGAAAACTGAACTGGTTAGAATTCCCCCAGAACCTTCTCCTCTTTCAGCTTCAGATAATTCATTCTGTTCTATACCAGCCCACCTTCTGCCCCAGCATCACATCCATTATCTTCTCTTACACCCCAGCAAGAACCCTTCGGAGCTCTGAACAACATCTCTTAATCGATACACAAACCTAAGATCAACATTGGTAAAAACCTTTACAGCTATTCCCCTACTGAGAGCTGGAATAAACTTCCACTTGACATTCGACACATTAGATTCAAACATCAATTCAGAAAGGCAGTAAAAATCACTTAAACAATAATAAATTATGTCAGTATTATCTCCCCCCTGACTGACCCATCTCCTGTTTGCTAACCAGCCTCTCTCTTTTCTCCCACACCTGTGTAATCCCAACTTTCTTCCTAATTTACTATATTTCAAATTGGTGCGCCTGCATTCCTATCTGTCTACCTTATACCTACATTCTTGTGGAATCTTTCTTACCTGACCAGTTCTGTCCCATTGCAGATATTTTAAACAATCCTGATGTCTAAGCATGTAAAAGTATATTAGTTTACCCTACTCTGCACTGTACCTACTGTACTTTGCCTTGACTTAAATATAAATTGTATCTGTTCTACTTTTTACTCTGCACTGTACCTACTGTGCTTGCTGATTATTGTAAAGTCTAATTGGTACTCATGTTAAACTCACTTTTTTGTATATCACTATTAGAGACTTTGTATAATTAGCTATGTACTATTTCAACTTAATTTTATGTATGAAGGTTGAGCTTTTCTCCCCGGGTCTCCACTGAAAAAGAGTTCTGACCCAGCTGGACCAACCCAGTCAACAAATGCCAAATAAATAAATAAAAATAGAAAAGACGATTAGTAATAGAGAAGATTATAAAATAGAAACTGAAGTTATGGATTACCTGTGAAGTGATGGATTTAGTGAAGAATATCCAGTCCTGGTAATGTTACAGCATCATGGAACAATGAGTCCCCAAATTAAGGAGAAACAGGTGGAATAGGAAGCTTCTGATCAGTGGACACATGAAGGTACTCTGGAGCTTTCATTAGGAAACCGGTACAAATGTTCAGTTGGAGTTTCACAGCAAGAGAAGGAGCAGGAAATGGTGGCAACTCTGATGCAATCAATGTTGTGGAGTTATAGGCCAGTGATTTCCCATATGAAATAGCAACGGATAACGTAAGATGCAGCTGAAGAAAATATGTCACAGGAAGATGCTCTGGAACTTCCTGTAGAATGCCCGCAGGAAATGAAGAATAAAGAATGTGCCCTCAGTTTAGAAGAAAAAGATTTAAGGGAAGAGTTGCTTGATTTAATAGAGGTGGATAGACTGATGAAAGAAATAGATTACAGAAAGTCAATAAGACTAAAAATGTAGAAGTCTAATAAAACAAATGAACAGAGTAATCAAGATTTTTAACAGAAATTCATGTGCTATAACAGAATTAAATAGAATATATTACTGTGCAGCTAAATTAATAACAGATAACGTCTTACCAAAAAATGCAGGGCAGTGAGGGGAAAAAAATCAAATGCCATCATGGAAGTATAGATCAGAGAAAACTATAAAGCAATTAAGACAGGCAGTGGTGTCACAGTTAGAAGAGGGAACAGATCAACAACAAAAAAATACTTAGAAAGATAGTCATGATAAAAGCAACGTGCAGTATTAGAACAGACCAGGATCTATCGTGCATTATTGTAAATATTAAACTAAAGATAGCACAGGTAGAGGAACGTAGATGATATGCAGATAAATATAAAGGAAAAGCACAAAATAAGCAATTCATTGATGACCCAAAAATGTTTTATAAAGATTTGGAAAACAAGGCAAAAGGAATAGAAACACTACCATAAAAAGAAGTAGAAGACACATTTTGCAAAAATGTCTTTTAAGACCCTTTGGAAGATAACAAATTTGTTGAATGGACAAAAGTAGTAAAAGAAACAGTGAGAAGTTCAAATGCACAGGGTATGAAATGGGATGAAGTAACTGCCAGAGAAACTGAAACAAAGTTAAGAAAAGTTCCTAACTGGAAAACCCTAGGCCCAGATGCAGTACCTAACTTCTTGCTAAAAGTATTAACATCTTTGGATGAAGATTTATCCCTGAGTAAGAGCTACTTATATGCACACCCCAAACAGACTCCAACCTGGTTAACAACAGGAAAAAGAATACTCCTTCTTAAGAGTGAATCTGCAAGCTATCCTAAAAACTATAGACCACTAACTTGCTTCCTGACAATGTGTAAACTGTATACTGGAATTAATCCTGACAGAGTTTACAGTCATTAGAAGAAAGCTCAACCATGGCAATAGTACAGAAGACTAACAAAAGAAAGTCATATGGAACAAAGTAACATTTTGTTGTTAAATAAAGTCATAAACTGAGAATTGTAAAAAAGGGAAGAATCTAAATACGGCATGGATAGACTACAAAAAAGCATTTGACAGCATCCCACATTCATTGATAAAGGAGGGCTTACAAATGTATAAAATACACCCTAAATTGATCAGTTACATTACAGTGACCATCAAACAGTGGCAAACGACTTTGCAGCTAAACCATGATAATGGACAAATTATCTCAAGGATAAAAATTCAAAGGGGGATATTCCAAGGTGACTCTTTTTCAACACTGCTCTTTTGTCTTGCCCTTAACCCATTAATCTGTCTCCTTAACAGAGTAGGTCATGGTTACAATTTGGCTCCCAGACAACAGCAAAGTGTAAAGACTTATCTTGCCTTTGTGTATGATTTAAAATTGTATAGTTTATCAGATGAGGAGCTTGAAAGCACAACAGGAAGTGATCAAAACTTTTTCAGGTGATATAAAAATGTAATTTGGTCTTGATAAATGCACAAAATCATAATTTAAAGCAGGAAAGCTGCAGCATAAAACATTCTCAGATGATATAAGAATGTTATTTGGTCTTGATAAATGTACAAAACCATCATTTAAAGCAGGAAAGCTGCAGCACCAAGAAAATATCAGTCTGAGACAGGAATGTGATATAAAGGAAACTGAGCAGGAGGGAGTGTATAAATGTTTGGTAATTGATGAAGGATCAACAATAAAACACAAACAAATGCAAACAAAACTAAGTAAGGAATACTTCAGAAGACTAAAATTAATATAGAAAAGCTCCTGACACCTAAAAACAAAATCCAAGCTATAAACCAATTTGCTCTTCCTGTTCTGACTTACAGTTTTGGGGTGACTGACTGGCCCCAAAAGGTTGGATCAGTTGGATGGGAAAACATGAAAAATACTTCATGCTTCTCAAATAATATGTAGAAATCAGTGTGTATGCCAAGATTACATTTTCCTGGTTCTGAAGGAAGTATGGGCCCCTCAAAATTGATTACATGTAAAGATCTGCAATCATAAGACTGCATACATATCTACTGACCTCACCAGATCCAAACAGAGTGAAAGTTTTGAAACATGAAGAGAACAAATCTAAGATGATTTTCTTTCTTAGTTTAGCAGAAGCATATCAGTGTCACGCAGGAATGGAAACCAAACTGGAAATAGACAAAAATCAGGCAGCAAATGAATGTACCAAAACACAAAAGAAAGAAAATAAGGAGAAGGATCAGATTAGAAAGCAAGAAATGTGGAAAAGGTACAAGTATAGTCACAAGTACAGAAAACTCATAGAACAACCTCATGTCAATCAGGATCTGACATAGGAATGGTTAAGGAGAAATGAATTTAAACCAAATGATGGCAGGTTAATATTAGCAGCCCAGGATAGTGGACTACATACATGTTGGTTTACAAAGTCCATTGAACATGAGAGAGAAACAGACAAATGCAGGTTCTGTAAAACAGAACTGGAAACAGTCATACATCTTGTTGCTGGTTGTGATATACTGATGGCAGTGGGTTTGTATATTGAAAGGCATACTAATATGGCAAAACTGTTGCACTGGCGATTGTGCAAACATTACAATATAGAAGTAGCCGAGAAGCACTGGAAACATGCGCCATAAAGTATTATAGAGAATGGTGAAGTTTATATCACATGGGATTACCCATTGCCAAAAATTTAAAATAGATGCAAGAAAACCAGATATAGTAGTCCATGAAAAGAAGACAAAAGTAGCACAGATCATTAAAATTGCTACACCCAGTGATTACATTGTCTTACATACAGAGACACAAAGTCAGAAAATAAAAGTATTTGCAGGCAGAAATGAGGGCAATGTGAAAGAAGGATACCGAGACAGTTCCAAAAGTAGTAGGAGTAATGAGTCTCATAACAAAGAACTTGCAGTCTTATTTAGATATGCTACAGATACATGTAACTCTGTATGAACTGCGGGAGGAGTCAGTTCTGGGCAAATTGCGGGTGCTGTGAAAAGCACTTCTTGTTAACATCAAAGACTGAAACAATACTAATTTCACAAACTTTAATCATACTTTTATTAGGAATGGGGTTCGTTCCTGTCATGGTATTGGAGAAATTAAACCACTTGAAATTCTCTAACATTTAGAGTTGGCTGTCACCAGCAGTTTTACATCATGAGATTGTCTTGATGAAGTCAACAAAGGCATATAAACAGCTAAAGTGAAATTATTTTTCCATACAAAAATATACCCACTGCCATACCTTTCTCCCTTCAACAAATCTAATCAATTAATTTACCCCAGTCCCATTTTCCTGCATCAGTTCCATCAACTACAGTCATTCTCCCTGTCATTATTTACCTCCCAATAATCCTTCCCTACACCGTGACACACAAAACATTACCTACCCATATAACATTTAATGCTTGCTTTCATACTCAACCATATTCACACCTTCGTCCTCATACCATGTCCACCTTCTCACCACTGATTTTTCTAATAACCCCCAACAATATTACTGCAAACATCCCCCTTTATATATCACCAAACCTCCATAACAGCTCCTACATAGACTTCCTTAAACACTCATTTCTTGCAGTCTCTCCCATCCATGTCAAAACTCCCCCAGAACCAGAATAAAACAAACCACTATTTCACTATACCCTCTCCATTAAACTAATACAGCTCTGTCATGATATTTATCTTAGCCCAGGGCCTCTTATGAATATACCCGGGTGGTCTCCACCCTCACATCTATATACTCAGTCTACAGCTCTGTCTACACTAAAATTCTATCATATCAGCATTAGAAACATCAGTAAGAAAACAACTGACCTTCACACATGGTTAAATACCCATGCTCCTGACATCCTGGCCATCTCTGAAACTTAGCTGAAGCTAGACATCAAAGATGAGGAAATCACCCCACCAGGTTACAACATATATACACTTGACAGAAGGGCAAAAAAGGTGGTACTGTAGTTGTAATGTATTACACTCTGGAGCTCTCTGTCTCTCCAAATACTTAACCACCTTTAATAATATTGCGATACGCGCCCCCTCCTCAGACAAAATGACAAGAAAAGCTTCTATGTCATAGCTCAATATGTCCCACTTGGCAATAGAAAAACCAACCAGCAGAATGTGAGCAATCCAAAGGACACCAAGTTTATTGAAGTTAAGCACTTTCCTTTCTATTACAGAGACTTCCTCAGAACAATATTACACAAAAACCCAGCCAAATATTTACCCACTCCTCAATTAACCATTCAAAATTGCACCAAAAATTTTAAAGCAATACATACACATCAAATTACAACAGTAAAAATATTGCATGCAGCAAATAACAAAACTAAATAAATGTTACCATAAAATATTATATGTTAATAAATTATTAAATAAAATCCATGTTAACTTTACTAACCTAAAATTCGATCAAGTTTTAAAACACTAGCAATGCTTATAGTTTCATTGATACCTGGGTAACAAGAAGCATTTAAAAACAACTGCCATCTCAATTCCATCATATCCAAATGCACATCTGTAATGCACCCCTGTTCATCCAGCACTAACTGCTGTAAAACCAAAAATTTAAAATCATGTGTTCGATTTTCATTGATATGTCTATACAAAGCATTAGTAACCCTACAATGTCTGATGTCACCCAGATGTTCACCTATTCTTAATTTAAATTTTCTACAGGTTTTCCCAATGTAGAAACTAGAACATTTTCCACATTTAGCCATATACACAACATTTTTACTATTACAATTGTAGTGGCCTCTAACATTGACAGTCTTCCGATTAACTCTAATTTGACCTTCAGTTTCCATTATAAATGGAGAAAAAAAGAGCAGGAATTACATTTAAAATTACCTACTTTTCTATTGATTCTGCCTTCATGTCTAATACTTTCCAAAATGTTCTTTATAGATTTGTCCCTCCTGGGATGGCCACAGTTGTGCAGCGGTTAGCGTTGCCACCTCACAGCAAGGGGTTCTCCGGTTCGATTTCCAGCTGGGGTGCCTTCTGTGGGGAGTCTGCATGTCCTCCCTGTGGTCACGTGGGTTTCCTCCGGGTGCTTCGGTTTCCTCCCACATCCCAAAGACATGCTATAGGTAGATTGGACACTCTAAATTGGCCCTAGGCATGAATGTGTGCATGTGTGTGCCTTCTGTGAAAGGTTGGGCACTGGGCTGGCAACTTGACACCGTAAAACTCCACTGCCAATCATGAGTGGACAGGTGATCCACTGTGGCGACCCCTAACCGGGAAAAGCCAAAAGCAGAAGATGAAGATTTGTCCATCCTAAAAACATGTCTCGGGTTTTTACCAACTTTCAACCCAACATGAGCATCAAATTGAAGAATCTCCCAATTGGCATTTACCACATCAATAATACTGTTGGTCATGCCATTGTATGTCAAAATGAAGGCTGAGTTGTAAAAAACTTTTTCATTACTAGATCTATTAGTACTCACAAATTCGTGGCCCAATATGGGTCTATAAAAACCTTGTTTACGTTTGTGGGTTATCTCATGAGCAAGGTCATCCAAAAGACAGTCAGGATATCCCCTTTGTTTAAACATATGTGTAATAAAATCTAATTCTACCAAAAAATCCACATCAGAACTCACCATTCTGGCAGCCTGCAGCAACTGGCCTTTAACTACGGCCCTCTTTTGATTGTGCAGGTGCCAGCTCCCATAATCCAAATAGGAATTTGAGAATGTGAGCTTTCGGTGAATTCTGGTGTTAAAACTCATATTACATCAATCTATTTTAAGTTCTACATCTAAGAAGACAATTTTATTCTTACTATAAACATAGGTAAATTTAAAAAAATCAACTGTTTCATTAATATATACCAGAAACTCATTTAAACTGTCTTATGTACCTTTCCAAAGAAGAAACAAATCATCCAAGAATCAGGTATAGTGTGCAATATTAGACATGTACTGACTATTAATCAGAAATTCCTGCTCCCAATAAGCCAAAATAAGTTTGGCAAAAATGTGGGCAGATGCCGCCCCCCCCATTGCCACTCCTTTCACCTGTTTATAATGCTGTCCCTTAAACCAAATGTAGTTATTTTTTAAAACTAATTCCATAAGTACACTCAGTTTGTTGATTTCATCTTGAGAAAAAATATTGGTTTTATTAAGTTGTTGTACTAACCAATAAATACCTAAATCACTGGGAATAACAGTGAACAGATTAACCACATCAACAGTTACCATAGTCATAATGGTGGTTAATTCAATGACATTTAATCTGTCAATAAATTGCCAGGAATCTTTACTGATATAGTCAAAAAAAAAAAAAAAACGGCACTTCTGCATTTCATGATCTAGGTATTTGGCAATAAAATAAGTCTTGGACCTTTTACCATCCACAATGGGCCTGAAAGATGGATTAACCAGTCCCTTGTGGATTTTTGGTATACCAAAAATATTTGCCACCCTAGGATATTCATTCCTCAAAAAGTGATACTCATCTACATCAATTTGGGCCTGTTAAATCATATCTTCAAGTGCCAAGTCTTTTATATGCTTCCCTAATCTCATTTAGGGAACTTTCCTCATAGGCTTCATCAAGTAGAATGGTATTCATGCTGTCTAAATATTGTCTCTTGTCTATAACTCCCACTCCATTGCCCTTGTCTGGTTTCATAAATCTGACCGTAGGATCTTTAATCAATTCAAGCATAGGCTGCCTTTCCTCTCCAGTCAAATTAGAATAATCAAACTTATCAGTGTAAATATAACATTTTCTAATTGCCTTTTCACACATTCTTTCAAATAGTTTGACAGTTTTGTTCAATGGAAGGTTAAAAGTACTAGCTTTTTTACAATTATTCCTGGTTTGATTTTCAACTGCAGCCTCCTGGTTAAACCATACTTTTAAATCTAACTTCCTAGTGTATCTCTTTAAGTCAATAATAGATTCCACCAAGTTACCCACCCTACATGGAATGAAGGTGAAACCTTTGGCTAAAAAATCAGCATGCTTTTCACTCACAGCCAGCCTGGAATAATTGTAAATGTTTAAATCACCCTTACTATTAATGACTATCTCTGGCCTAAACCCTTCATTGTTTAACATTTGATTGTCAAGACACCGTATCCAAACATCCAATATATGTTCACAATTATCATTACCATTTGTATTAGACATTAAAAATTCAGGACCCTCATTTTCATGATAAACACTTAAATTTTCCCCCAAATTAATGTATTCAGTTGTCATACCATTAACTATGTCACTACCAGTATTTGTATTTTCAGTAATATTATAATCGGATGTAATATAGTAGGTTAGGTCTGTCAACAAACTTAAATCATTGCCATTGTCCACTTCAAGTTCAGAATGACAAAAAGTACATACCAGCAATGAGTCATCAACATGATCGTTGTGTTGTTGATTTGAACTACAAGAGCCATCTTCTGTCAGACAATCAATGCTGTTGTGTTCTGCGTAAATGTTAAAACCAAGCGAACACAAGGAACAGCTAATGATTTCAACATTGTCATGTGAAACCAAATTATGGAATTTGTCAGTTAAAACTAATAGTTTCTTGTCCTTTGAGCCTTCAATTTCACTCCCGGTACTACAAATTGTTGGGGACCCTTCCCAAAAAAGCAGAAGAAGTAGAAGTACCTTCTTTACCCCGCAGACAGTCGGAACGCCTCACCTCTTCATCCACACTTGTAGCTGACTGCAAACACTGGTTATGCATTTGTCGAGAAGTTGCTCTATGTTGCATCACTTCCTTTTCTTTACTTAGTTCACCAACATGCTCATCTTGGACATGCTCCCTGGAGAAAGGGTAAACGCGATCACCATTGTATTTGTTAAAATCTCTTTGGAGCTTACTTTCTTTACGAATAAAAATGGCATTACAAGCATTGTTTACCTGAACATGGACACTATGTGATAAAGACCTCGGTTTTGACTTGAATTAAAATCACGATCAGCCTTAATGGACTGATCCAATTCATCAAGATCATTAATTAATTTGTCCATTTTAATTTGATTATATTTAACCATTAATGCCATTAAATCCAATCATGCTTCATCAGAAATCAAATGTACCTCCTGTAAAAACTCATTATTTTCTTTAACCTCATTTGGATACCTCCACATTCTTAGTCCACGGGGCATTTGCTTCATTTCTATGTTCCTGTTTAGATAAGCGTTTTCAAGATGCAACTTTTTGAAAATAAGTAAGTCTTTTTCAAAATGCTTCAGTTTCTCATTCAAGGTGGAAAATCGCTGAGATTGCATGTTACCAGCATTGTTGTCACAAAAAAAAAACAAATTTCTTTCCATTGATTACAACCAACATTTTGACTGTCCATTCCTGCATTATTGTCTTGATTAATTTTAGTAATTTTACCTTGTGGGTCATTATGCAACCCATCCTGTTAATTTCTCCTTGAAAATTGAGAATCCACAGATGTCGGGGTTGGCTGGATAAGAGAGAGACCTAAACTCCCAAAAGAAGGAACACCACAGTTTTGTTTATCCATCAAATTCTTGATTTGTAAGGTGTGTTCACCCAACTGTTTATTAATCTTTTGTAATATTTTAAAAATGTCCTCATTGGGTACCTGCTCCTCCATCCTGCTGCCAAAATGCCAAATACTCACAAAATAGTAGAAAACCACAGAAAAACCGACCAGCAGAATGTGAGCAATCCAAAGGACACCAAGTTTATTGAAGTTAAATGCTTTCCTCTCTATTACAGAGACTTCCTCAGAACAATATTACACAAAAACCCAGCCAAATATATACCCACCCCTCAATTAACTATTCAAAATTGCACCAAAAATTTGAAAGCAATACATACACATCAAATTACAGCAGTAAAAATATTGGATGTAGCAAATAACAAAACTAAATAAATTTTACCATAAAATATTATAATATGTTAATAAATTATTAAATAAAATCCATGTTAACTTTACTAACCTAAAATTCGATCAAGTTTTAAAACACTAGCAATGCTCACAGTTTCAAGCAGCTTATGCTTGAATTGATTAAAGATCCTACGATCAGATTTATGAAACCAGATAAGGGCAATGGAGTGGTAGTTATGGACAAGAGACAATATTTAAATGGCATGAATAACATTCTACTTGATGAAGCCTATGAGGAAAGTTCCCTAAATGAGATTAAGGTGGCATATAAAAAGATAGACTTGGCACTTAAAGATATGATTTACCAGGCCCAAATTGATGTAGATGAGTATCACTTTTTGAGGAATGAATATCCTAGGGTGGCAAATATTTTTGGTATACCAGAAATCCACAAGGGACTGGTTAATCCATCTTTCAGGTCCATTGTGAATGTCAAAAGGTCCAAGACTTATTTTATTGCCAAATACCTAGATCATGAAATGCAGAAGTGCCAGGATTTTTTTGATTATATTAGTAAAGATTCCTGGCAATTTATTGACAGATTAAATGGCATTGAATTAACCACTGATATGATTATGGTAACTGTTGATGTGGTTAATCTGTTCACTGTTATTCCCCATGATTTAGGTATTTATTGGTTAGAACAACAACTTAATAAAACCAATATTTTTTCTCAAGATGAAATCAACAAACTGAGTGTACTTACGGAATTAGTTTTAAAAAATAACTACATTTGGTTTGAGGGACAGTATTATAAACAGGTGAAAGGAGTGGCAATGGGGGTGGCATGTGCCCCCATTTTTGCCAACCTTATTATGGCTTATTGGGAGCAGGAATTTCTGATTTATAGTCGGTACATGTCCAATATTGCACACTATACCCGATTCTTGGATGATTTGTTTCTTCTTTGGAAAGATACAGAAGACAGTTTAAATGGGTTTCTGGTATATATTAATGAAACAGTTGATTTTTTTTTAATTTACCTATGTTTATAGTAAGAATAAAATTGTCTACTTAGATGTAGAACCTGAGATAGATTGGTGTAATATGAATTTTAACACCAGAATTCACCGAAAGTCCACATTCTCAAATTCTTATTTGGATTATGGGAGCTGGCACCCACACCATCAAAAGAGGGCCGTAGTTAAAGGCCAGTTGGTGCAGGCTGCCAGAATGGTGAGTTCTGATGTGGATTTTTTGGTAGAATTAGATTTTATTACACATATGTTTAAACAAAGGGGATATCTTGACTGTCTTTTGGATGACCTTGCTCATGAGGTAACCCAAAAACGTAAACACAGTTTTTATAGACCCATATTGGGCCACGGATTTGTGAGTACTAATAGATCTAGTAATGAAAACATTTTTTACAACTCAGCCTTCATTTTGACATACAATGGCATGGCCAACAGTATTATTGATGTGGTAAATGCAAATTGGGAGATTCTTCAATTTGATGCTATTGTTGGGTTGAAAGTTGGTAAAAACCCGAGACATGTTTTTAGGGACAAATCTATAAAGAACATTTTGGAAAGTATTAGACATGAAGGCAGAATCAATAGAAAAGTAGGTAATTTTAAATGTAATTCCTGCTCTTTTTGTCCATTTATAATGGAAACTGAAGGTCAAATTAACGTTAATCGGAAGACTGTCAATATTAGAGGCCACTGCAATTGTAATAGTAAAAATGTGTATATGGCTAAATGTGGAAAATGTTCTAGTTTCTACATTGGAAAAACCTGCAGAAAATTTAAATTAAGAATAGGTGAACATCTGGGTGACATCAGACATTGTAGTGTTACTAGTGTTTTGTATAGACATATCAATGAAAATCCAACACATGATTTAAAATTTTTGGTTTTACAGCAGTTAGTGCTGGATGAACAGGGGTGCATTACAGATGTGCATTTAGATATGATGGAATTGAGATGGCAGTTGTTTTTAAATGCCTCTTGTTACCCAGGTATCAGTGAAACTATAAGCATTGCTAGTGTTTTAAAACTTGATCGAATTTTAGGTTAGTAAAGCTAACATGGATTTTATTTAATAATTTATTAACATAATATTTTATGGTAACATTTATTTAGTTTTGTTATTTGCTACATGCAATATTTTTACTGTTGCAATTTGATGTGTATGTATTGCTTTACAATTTTTGGTGCAATTTTGAATGGTTAATTGAGGGGTGGGTATATATTTGGCTGGGTTTTGTGTAATATTGTTCTGAGGAAGTCTCTGTAATAGAAAGGAAAGCGCTTAACTTCAATAAACTTGGTGTCCTTTGGATTGCTCACATTCTGCTGGTCGTTTTTTCTCTGGTTTTCTATTTTGTGACCACTTGGCAACAGCACTAACATATTGAAAAATTCTTCTTCTGGACTGCATCAAATATTCACCATATAACAATAGTTTTCTGTGACTTAAACACAGATTGACTCTCCCTCACCATCACTAAATTTGTATGGTTACTTGGAACTCATTGGTAGCCTAACCAAACTCAACAAGTCAAATAGGGAAACAAATCAATCCTAGACTGGTTTCCAACAAACAAACCTGATAAAGTATCAGTTTCAGACCAGAAAACCTACCAAACACATTTAGTGATCATCTACCAATCTTTGCCTTTACACACACAACTCCACAACCCAGGAAATACCATTTTAAAGAACCTAGCTTACCTCTATAAACTGGGGTACTCTCAACATTATTCACCTTGATGTTTGCAGTCCACCTATTTAAAAACAGCTTCCACAATGTTCTAAACATACTGGCACCCATACTCAGAAAGAGGGTCAAGCAAACCACTGCCCCCCAGCTATCTGCACCAAACAAACATACTGTAGAATAGGGACAAGGCATGGAAAAATATGGCAAGTTAAGAAATGCCAGAAAATCTCCAAAACTTCAGACACTTACACAATCAAGCCAAAACAGAAGGTAAAATGATAAAATAAATCACTATTTTAATATACAAAACAATCACCAAAAAATCATGTTACTTTATGGAGCTCCAGCAAAAAACTTGTACCCCAGGCAGAATACGGCAAGTCAGTCCATACCCAGACATGCACCCAGACAACATTGCTTCATTATTTAACTGCCACTTAATCAAGACCATAAAAATCACTACTTAACATAGACACTGACCATTCACCCCAGCTTAACTTCAAATTCAGTGGCAACCATAACACTTTCTCCATCAAAACTATCCCAAACTCTATTATTAAAAAGCATCTCCTAAAACTAAAACCTACCAGCTAGCAGATGCTATTGCCTGCCCCATTTCTATACTAATTGACAGATCCATCCAACAGTCTTATGTCCCCATCCCTATGAACTAAATCATTCACCCTACCCTCCAAAAAGAAGGAAACACAACTGATCTTTTCAACTATAAATCCATAGTAATACTTCCCCCACTATCAAACATTTTAGAAAAAATATCAATTCTCATCTCTACTACCACACTCTTGCCAATAACCTCTTCTCCTACACTCAGTATAGCTTTAGATTAAACCTCTGTACCAGTACTGCACTAATAGCCTTCTCTAACAGCATCAATCATAGCCGCAATACAAGTAATATTGTATCTGTCCTTTTCTTGTACCTTTCTAAAGCCTTTGACACTGCGTGTCATCTTACCTTTCAACCTCTTGGAGGAAAAAATCTGGACAAAGGCCCAAAAAATAAGGCTACTTTTTAAATATTGCTCTTACAAACTTAGAAAGTTGATAGAATTACAGGTTTTGCATTAACATGAATTTTCTGAAAAATATGAAGTCTGAAACTGCAATGTCTACCATTATTTTCTGTTTTCAGTCCTGAATGATTTGCCAGAAAACCACAATTTTAGGAGAAACAGACCAAAATTATGAGGCATAAAGCTGGACATTCTGTGAAAATCTGGGCAGTTAAGAGGTATGTCTCTCATATTAAATTCCTCCAAAGTTAGCCTCCCTTGATCTGTCCTACTGCAGTCTCTGTTGGTTCCTTTGCTACCTGTATGATACATCCCAAGCTGTTAAATGGTAATCTAGTATCTCTACTTTGTTACTATGTTTTGCTGGTGCTCTCCAAGGCTCCATAGTAGGACCACTACTGTTTAGCATGTATTTATCAGCCTGAAAACATACCAAACTAGTCCAATAACCCAGTCATGCAACCTGTATCTGCTCTACCAAAAAATCCCATTCTTCTCCACTCGCTCACACAAGAATCAGTTTCCTCCATAGAAAACTGGCTAGCAAAATCAGCCATAATACTAAACCCAAAAAAGATAAAACTGTTCAACCCAAAAAAGATAAAACTGTTCCTTTTCGCTCCTAAGTTTCATATTGAATGGAAGTTTAGCTTTCAAATTACCTCTGCAAATAACAAATATTGTGGTAGCCTCCAATACTGTATTACTAGGAGTAAAGTAATTAACACTATGACATTCAACCTCATTCAACAAGCAATAAAAAAAAACACAAACAAAGTTAGTTCTGACATACAGAGCAAAACAAAATCTGACTGAAAGCAGATTACAACATCCACCTACCTGCTGCCCACACTTCTGCATGCCTCTCCTGTTTTCACCAACATTCAGTCCACCCTGAGAACTAAACTAGAGCAATGCTATAATAAAATAGCCACATTTGCTTCCAACAAGCCATACTCCACACATCACTGTATTGCCCTCAGGCACCTGAATTTGCTTACATTACCTCATCTTCAATTCACACACAAATTAGTCTTTTACCCTGACAAATGACGTGCCCTTAGCAGTGTACTATGACTGCACGCCAACAATACAGCTCTCTGTCCCCCTGACAAACATCTCCTCTCAGTTCACAAAGTTTACAGTGAAGCAGGGCATGCTCATTATACCAACTGTATATCAAAATCCTGCATCTCAATTCCCACTCAAATCTGACTCATCGACAATGCAAATATCATCAAAGATAAATCACAACTGCTCCTGCTTGATTCCTGGTATGCTGCTGCTAATCCCCAGGTAAATTATTTCTGAACTACCTCTTCTAGGTACACATACAAGTCAGTGACTTTCTCTTCTGTTTTATTTTTCTGTCTTATATTTTTCTTGTGACAAAATGCATATAATTATATTGATCTAATATACTGCTACTTCACTGTACCTAATGCTTATTATGTTGCTGCAAAATATATTGTATGTAATAGATTCATAGGTTCACAGGTGTGTACTAGGCTAATGGCCCTGGAGCCTTTACAAGCCTAACTTAAAAAAATTGCACAGGCACCGTGCCACTAGATGTTAGTTCACAGTGCCATATCCAGTAGTGCAACTGGAATGATCTCTGGAGTGAACTTTCTGTTACCTATCCACTCGTCGAGATTTCTCTTGAAGAGGGCCAGTGTGGTGCTCTGCTTGACATGACTGGGAAGGTTATTCCAGAGTATGGGCAGTCTTTGGGAGATGAACCTGTCCCTCCAGCATGTTCTGCTAATTGTAATAATGAGGTTTTGATCTCTGGATGTGTGGCATAGGGGGATTGAGATTTCTTTAGGTGTAGTATTTCAAGTAGGGCTAGGTCGGACATGGCTTTGTATGTCAAGCAGAGATCACCTCTAAGTAGATGATAAGAGACTGAGAATAGCTGAAGCTTCTTGAGTCTGTCCATGTAGGACATGTGTTTAAGGCCTAGGATTCTTTTTGTGAGGTACTTTTGTGGCCTCTCCAGCTGTTGAAGGCGTCTGGTCAGGTACATGCCAAATGGGGTGTTATATTCAATGACTGTTTTAATGAGGGATGATGACCTCTTTTTTCCTGGATGCAAAATGTTTGGTTATAAGATTTGCCACGTAGAAGGACTTTCTGACCACACTGGCAATATGGTGGTTGAAGGTGAGGTGGCTGTTGACCTGGGTGCCCAGATCTCTTATGGGCCCTTCAGTGTTCAATGGGCTCCCATCAACATGATAATTCGTGGGAACGGAGTTTTTTTCCAAAGAGGATGATGATGCATTTTTGGTGTTAAGCTTCAGGCCATGGTTCTGACACCCGTCATTGGTCTCAGAGAGGCCCTTTTATAGGATGTCTGCATCACTTGGGGAGTTGATAATGACTCCTAGCTTGCAGTCATCAGCAAAGTTGGTCAGCCAGAGTCCTTCCGTGTTCGCCTGGGCTTCTGAGAAGTAGATGCCAAACAGGAGAAGGCCCAGGACCGAGCCCTGTGGGATGCCACTCATGACTGATCGACAGTCTGACTTGGAATCCCCAACTTTCATTCTGTGGGTCCTGTCTGTGAACCAGTTTGCAACCCACCTCGTGATATAAGGTTTGATGCCTAGTTCACTGAGTTTATCAATGATAACTGAGTGGGGAATGGTATCAAAGGTCTTGGCCAGGTCAAGGTAGGCTGTATGCACTGCCTTACCCTCATCCACAGCCTTGGTGACTGCCTCAAAGAAGTCAACCAGGTTCAGCAGGCAGGATCTCCCCTTGACAAAGCCAAACTGTGTGGGATCAAGAGTTTGGAGATTGCCTATATCTTTGTTAAGCAGGTCCATGATGATGCACTCCATAGCTTTGTATACCAGGCTTGTCAGGCTAATGGGGCGATAGTTCCCAGGGTCTGTAGTTGCTCCCCATTTATGGAGTGAGATGACTGTAGCAGTGTGCCATTCATTAGGGACATAGCCTGAGGTAAGGCTGTGATTGAACAGGGCACACAGATGTGGTGCCAGTTCATTTTGTAGCTGATGTAGGACACAGCCAGAGATATTATCAGGTCCCATGGATGCTGTATTCTTGGCTTTGGACAATGCAGCTTTTACCTGTGCCACCATAATGGTGGGTACCAGGCTTTCATCTGGTATTGCGATAGGGTCCTTGGGAGGGGGGGGATAAAGTAGGCACTGAATCTGTCGGCCAGTATGTTGGCAATATCTGTTGGCTCAGTATAGGAGGTGCCATTGCGCAATAACTCAGAGCAAATCTGGGTATTGCCTTTGAGGTTTTTGATATAGCTATGGAAGGCTTTGTGGTTGTTTTTGGTGTCAGCTGCAATTTTGCCTTCATAGCTGGCTTTAGAGGATTTGATAAGGGATCTCAGCTTTTTGTTGAGACTGGTAAGGTAGATTTTCCAGTCTTGTGATTTCATTTTTTTCTGCAACAGTTTCTTCCTTCTGTTGTAGAGTTTATTGATGGCTGGGGGCCACCAGATTGGTTTCCTTTTTTTGGTGGAGAGCGTCTTAGTTCTATTTGGTATGGCAAGGTCCATGCATTTGTATACATGCTCATACAGTACATTGGTGTATAATTTGGCAGTCATGCAGCAATTTTCTATTGGCATGGGTGCCGAGAAGTTAGCCACTTTTGCTTTTAGGAGCCCAAAGTCAGCTTTAGCAAAGTTTTCCAGTGTGGTCACCTTAGCTGGGGGTGTAGGTGAGATGGAGATTTCCATGGTGATCAGTTTGTGGTCAGATTTAACCAGGGAGGAGCTCACTTCACTATAGGTATGGTGTGATGGTCTCCCATGTTGGCGATAACCAGGTCGAGGATGTTGCTTCCTCTAGTGGGGGTCAGAATGAGCTGGTCCAGGGCATTGGAACTGATAAATTCGAGAAAGCGTTGGGCCTGTACATTGGTACTTGAATATTTTTCCCAGTAGATGAAAGGGTAGTTGAAGTCACCCAGTATGAGAGTATTGGGTTGAACCTTGATAGATTCCAGGGTGCTTAGGAAGTTGGCGTGTGAGTCTAAGGACATGTTTGGGTTCTGTAGCAGGCTATGACTTGTATCATCGTCTTACCCAGTGTTAGTTGTACCTGAAGTATCTTGGATGAATTATGCTGGGCTACCAGTCTAGAGGTGTGCATATCCTTTAAGAATATGGACACACCACCACCTTTGGTGCTTCCGGCCCCATTTTGGGGCCGAAAGGTATGGTATGAGTTGTAGCCTGGGAGCGCAGGGATGCTTTCTGCCTCTTTAAACCAGGTCTCCATTACAGCACAGATGTCAACATTTTCCATTTTGTGGAGAGCTTCGAGCGAGTGCATCTTGAGATTTAGACATCTAACATTGAGCAGCATGACCCACAGATTGCATTTGTTTATAGTTGTAACTGTGGAATGTTGGTCTTTGGAACAGTGCCGAAAAATTTCTAGTCTCCCACCAGGACACAAGTGCTCCTCAGCAATTACATTCTGCTTGCCGAGCACACTCAAGCAAATCTGCAGTCTGTGGCTACCACTCCACCCATACAGTATAAGAAGGAAACAGTACTGCAAACTAAACAAGGATATACATTTTGAGCCTAAGAGCAGGGTCAGTCCACCCAGGCATTCTACTTGTATGTTTTATGAGAGTGAAGCTATTACATTAGCAGTATTTCTTAGTAGTTCTCAACTTGCTAATAAAACTGACTGTTGTAGCCTTGTGTCCCCCCCCCTCCCCCCCCGCTAGTACAGTAATGCTAACTGTCCAATAGACAGTATACATTTAATTCACATCCCTGTGACTAAATTAACCATCAAGCAGCCCTCTCAGTGCTTTCTGCCTTAGTTTGTATCACTTGGAGGCCCACCTCTTTATTTGCATCTCTATACATTCCCCTTCATTGCTAATGTATCTCCCTACTCTAATCTGTGCACAAACTGGTTACTAATCAGCAAGTCAATGTGAAGACACACTCCCAACCTTAATAAACTTTGCTGTCCCTTCTCTCCTTCACTTTACAGGTAGTTTGAATTATTACTTACCCCCTCTGAGGCATTCACTGATTTCCACTGATTGCCTCTCTGGTTTCTTTGCATTCCACCTGGTTTACACCCCTTGTGCTATCTCCCTCCCCCAATACAAAGTCTATATTAGAATCCTGCTGAGCATGGAGCCATCTTTAAATTTCTAGTCTCCCACCAGGACACAAGTGCTCCTCAGTAATTACATTCTGCTTGCCGGTAAGCCATTAGACCTCAGGAATTTGTTTTAAAAGTGTTCAGATTTGTAAAGTAATACTTACTTTTTCTTTTGTCTTGGTTGGCTCTGCCCCACTCCGTTCGCCCTCGCTAATGCTCGGGCTCTCTCCGCTCCTCTGCCCTGCTCCCTATTCCCTCCCGCCCCCACTATCTCTACATTTATAGTAATCACAGCCACACCCACAGCTCACCCTCACATCACCTCCACCAATCACAGCTCCTCAAGTCATATCACATTATACCACACCAACTTGCTCCACACAAAATACTCCCAATCACTCTCATTCCCACTAGGCATTTTTTACATCAACCACACTACTTCCCCATCCACATATAGTGCAACCCTATAATTCCTATTCAGACCTCCCACCTAGAAACAACTTAAACTTTATAATCATGACTATCACGCAACTAAGTCTAATCTGTCTTCTCATAATTCTTTACAACACCACAAGTTATCACTCTAGCAATATCCCTAAACTTAGTAGCACAACACTGCATTATGCACTCTCATATACAGACACCACACATTATAATAATATCTGCCTACAGTTATTCAAGAACTACATAATGGACCAATTCAGGACTAAACACATATGCTCTCATTCCTACTCCAAAAAAACACAATACTTTATCACACTCCTCACCAAATTCCAACATCTGTATAACCATTTTAACTCCAGGTTTACCATAAGTGGGGATATCCAGCCCAACCCAGGCCCAAATCCATCCTGTCCAACTCAAACTGCTCCAACACAAATGTCAGAACATAACATCCCCACTTTCTTTATCCCTGGGCAAATCAACAACAGTAGCAAAACTAACCATCTTTTAATGCTAAATATTAATATTAGAAGTATCAAAAATAAAATACCTGAACTCCAGGCCACAATAGCACACTACTCCCCAGACATAGTTGCTTTAACAGAAACCTGGCTAAATAAAAACATAGCTAACTCAGAAGTTCTCCCTACTGGCTACAATATCATTAGACAAGACAGACCACTTCGTAAAGGGGGTGGAACTGCCTTACAGTACAAGTCAAACTTAACTCTCTGTCAATTACCAAACTCCTACCCCCTCCCCTAATAATTGGGACATACTTATCTTTCAACTTCACCCTAAAAAGGTCATCACCACAATTGTGATCTATATTCCACCTGGTAATACACCTGCTAGCCTTGAAGACTTCTTATCCTGGTGTTCTTCCACATACTCACAAGAAACCCTTATTCTGGGGGACTTCAACCTAGATTGGCTCACCTGTATATCAGAACCACCAAGTAATCTAATAAATCAACATGGCTACCAGCAGCTAGTCCAAATTCCAACTAGATGTGATAAAAAATCTAAAAGGGAATCCATCCTTGACTGGGTCCTAATTAACAACCCCACATTGTACCCTCACACAAGCAGTCTCCCAGACACCTTAAGTGACCACAACATAATGTACTTTATACATAGTAGAACAAGCATATGCAAAACCACTAACTATATATCCACTAGAAACACAAAAAAATTCTCTCCTGAGGTCCTCAATACTTTACTCTGTAACTGTGACTGGACCCCCCTAAAAACCCTCCCACTTGACCAGGCTGTAGCATATTTCAACAAAACATTTCTACAACACCTAGACACTGTCACTCCATTGCGCAAAATCAAGGTTAGAACCTCTACAAACCCCTGGCTCAGTAAAGAAACCAAACAAATCCTGAAGTCCAGAGACACTGCCTGGCTTTACTATCAAAAAAACAAAGAAACGCAAAGCCTAACTAAGTACCAAGAACTGCGCAACCTTGCAAAAAATGCATTAGGCTGGACAAAAAATCCTACTACACAACATTACAAACTAAATACCAACACAACCCGCAAAAATTTTGGAAAAATGTAAACCAGCTACTAAAATCCAACCAAAAGGCTACCCCCAAACCAACCACCCCTGACACTAAAGTTCCCATCGAAACACAATTCAGCAATTCATCTCCCACTTTATGAACTCAATTCTATCCTTAGTATCACAGGACAGTTCCTTCCTCACTATCCCCCCAACACAAATAACACTAATACAAGCTTTACCCTCAAAACAGTTTCCACCACTTCAATCAAAAGCATGCTCTCCAAACTAAAAACCTCATCAACAGCAGCTGACCTACTCCCCAGCTATTTCTTGAAACTCACAGCAGATTCTATTGCTATCCCAGTCTCCACTCTCATAAACAGATCAATTGTTGAAAACTATGTGCCCAAACTCTGGAAAATATCCTATGTTACACCCATACATAAAGGCAGGACCTCCACTGAACTTAATAACTACAGACCCATTGCTTTACTCTCCCCCGTGGCCAAAATCCTAGAAAAATGCATCCATACCCAGATGCTAAACTATCTCCTAGACAGCAACATCCTGTCACCTACTCAGCATGGTTTCAGACCTGCCCATAGTACCACTACAGCCCTCCTCTGCTTCACAGACACAGTAAACTGTCTCAAAAATGAAGGCCTACAAGTGTCAACTCTTTTTTTTGGATATGTCCAAAGCATTTGACACAGTCTCACACCAATTCCTGCTAAACAAACTAAACTAATATCATCTATCAAATTCCACTCTTACCTGGTTCCAAAGCTACTTAACTGACAGGTACCAAGCTGTGAAATGGGAAAATTCTCTCTCTCCTCAGCTGCCCATAAATATAGGAGTCCCACAGGGTTCTATCTTAGGACCACTACTATTCACAGTCTTCACAAATGACCTCCATACCTCCACACAGCATGCATCTATAATTCAGTATGCAGATGACACTACCTTAATCTGTGCTGCACAAAACATTCCCACCCTCCTGCAAACAACTCAGCTAGCATTCTCTGACATTGAAAACTACCTTACCAAAGCCCAACTTATCCTCAATCCAAAGAAAACTCAGCTTATGATTATAACCAGTTCTAACAAAAACACTAACAGTTAATTCACTATCTACTCCACTAATGCTACTCCAATTGCTCCAGTGGCACAGGCTAAGCTATTGGGAATAACCATAGGCTCCCACCTAAAATTTGATAGTCATCTCAACTTAACTATTAAAAAAGTACATGTCAAACTGGGGTTGCTCTACCGTATCAAACCATTTCTTACCAACAACACAAGATCAGCCATTGCTCGCTCCCAACTTCTATCCACCCTACTCTATGCATATCACATTCTGACTAATCTCAACAAAACTGAACTAAGCAAAATGGAAGCCTGCTATAACAGAATTGCCCACTTTGCTGCAAATTACTCATATAGAACTCATCACTGTACTGCTTTGAGACAGCTCCACTGGCTTGAACTGACCAACCTCCTAACCTACAATCAGGTCTGCCTATGTCATTCTATCTATTACCTCCCCAATAAGTGTCCTGCCCTCAAAAACCTAGTACAACATCACTCAGTCAAAAGGCCTCTTAGATCATCAAGCAAACTACTACTAGAAGTCACCAACAGCTACAATAGCTTTGGAGATGCACTATATAGTAGTTCAGTGGCTAAAAATGGAACTCTGTCCCTACAAGCATTCAAAACACATCATCCAAAGCCTCCTTTAAAGACCTCACCAGGCAACATCTCCAGGAAAGTTAGCAGTGCCATGATTGCTCCCCAGGCTAGTGAAAGCGGATAACACATACATACAAAATCTAGAGCACTTGATAATAGTTTTCAATCTTACTCACAAACACTGGCTAATCTACAATGTATGTACTGTACCTGTGTACTATGTATGTATTCTACCTATGTTCCAAATTTCAGCTGTATACCACAAATCTATTAATTACCTTTATTTTTAAATTAATATTTTTTTGTTTGTTCTCTCCACTGTAACTGTTTATGTGCTGCATACCACTGTAAAAACATGTCTCCTGTAATTTGTGTGTATATTGATCATGTCTAAATAACTAAATGTGTCTGTAATTTTTCTTTGTGGAGCTTTTCTCCCCAGGCCCCTGCTGAAGAAGGGCCTTTTCGGCTCAGTCAGACACCCCCGGTTAACAAATGTAAAATAAATAATAAAATAAATAAAAAAGGCACTATAGGGGTGGCAAGAGCCTTAGCCAGTACCCAGAATCCTAGGGGTGACAGATGTAGGTCGTCACTGGCAAAGCATCGAGGTCTGTCGATCATGTCGTCCCAGGCAGACAGATACTGGATCCCTTTAAAATTACACCAGAAACTTAGCCAATTGTTGAAGTCAATCATTTTCTGCTCATGCTGTGGTATCATTCTAGGTGATGGTAGAACACTGCTCAGGGCTAGGGTCATACCTGCCTGGGCCACATAATCCGAGAGTTCCATCACGTCTCCTTTCATGTAGTCCAGGGAGGTACATCTCAGGTCATTCACACCCACATGGACAATGAGTCATATTTGTACTTGTTGTGCAGTGACCTGAGTGCATGTGTTATGTGGCAGATCCTGACACCTGATGGACAACTGAATGTCACCTTCTCCTTGCTCAACCTAGTGAGTGGGACATCAGTGTGCCTCACAACTGAGTCTCCTATGATTAGTACATTGGGAAACGTTTTTGCCTTTAGGGCTTGGGTTGAGGGGCACACTGTGGTGGTGAGCTATGTGTTCTGTGGTTGGTGTTGTGTTGTGGTGGTCGAGTGGGTTTCTGTCTCGGGGTCACTGATGTTTGGGTAAATTTTTATTGAGAGCCTCCGCGAAGGTGGGTGGATGGTTTGTGTTTCTATGTGTGGGTTGTGATGGTTGGTGTTTTGGAGGGCTGTGTGTTCTGTGTAGTGAGTTACAGGTGTTGACCTTCTCCTCTTGACCAGCTAGTCCGGTCTTGGTTGGAGCGTGCACTGCTTCCATTTTGGTGATATAAGTGCATCTCTCACAGGAATGAGTGTTGGGAGGTAAGAGGAGAGGGTTTTCTGTGTACATTAGACAGTTGCCACACTGTCTCAGAATGCCCAAGTGCACCAGGTTAGCAAGAGAAAGCACAGGAAATTGCCCTACAATCATACCAGGAGGGGTAGTCATAACTAATAAGTACTGGTGCTGCTACTGAGTAGGAACAGCTAGTGCTAATAGCACCAAAGTGTGCTACAATAAATGCTACAAAAGCCTGTTAAAGTGCTAGCCAATTATGCTAATTGAAGTGCGACAAGTAAAAAAACAAACTTGTTCTAAGGGGAAAATTGAAGAGCAAACTTTATGGCACCGGTAATAGTTTACCTCAGCTGAGCACTGCTGCACGGGGCACAAACACGGGCTTTTAATCCATAAAGTTGAAAGGGATGGAAAAAAATGCCCAAACGGCCAATAAACTACAATTTCTGGACCATGAACCACTCCTCTTATGGTAGATGGGCTACCTAGTGCTTACCATTCCCACTGATGAGCTAGAAGGCTTCCTCCAACACAGAAAGGTCTGGGGGGCTCAGAAACTTACAAAACAGTACTGGATGCAGCAAATCTGCATCTGGACTAAACTAGCTACACGAAAGGTGGGAACAAGCTTAGAACTTTTTTTTTTTTTTTTTTGCAGAAAAGCAATTAGAACAGTAGCAAAAACACTTTAAATGCAGTACAAGCTAGCACACTTGAGTGTTTAGCAATATTAAGGCAATTACAGTTCAAATAAATGCAGTTAAATTAAAAAATGACAAAAAACAAGTGTAGAGAAGAGTAAATTATGAAAAAAATCAAAATGGAAGGACTTAAGAGTATCTCTTTCTCCTTCCTGTTGTTCTTGTAGTCTGCAGGATGCCAAAGCTTGATCAGTGGAGCTTAAACAAATGCAAACCTGGGCTTTTATACCAGAACGTTGAAAGGGATGGAAAAACTGCCCAAATTGCCAATAAACTACAATTTCTGGGCCAGAAACTACTCCTCTTGTGGTTAGGGTTACCACCTGTCCCACTTTGCGAGGGACAGTCCCTCTTTGGGCAGTTGTGTCCTGCAAAAAAACTGAACAAATGGCAAATGTCCTGATATCTTAGGACAAAAATATTTCCTATATTTTCTTTAATAGTTGCATAAAACAGTTATTTTGTATCTGAAACACCAAACTATTATAATAAACAGAATAAGCAACTCAAATGCTACAAGAATAAGTTACTATTCTGGCAAAAAGTGAATTTCTGTCCTTTGTACTGGCCGTGGGTATGTTTTGCCTTGCAAAATCTGATGTTCCTACCAAAAATGTCCCACTTTGGGCATTTGAAAAGGTGGCAACCCTACTTGTGGTAGATAGGCTGCCTAGTGCTTACCACTTCCACTGATAAGCTAGAAGACTTCCCTCCAACACAAAAAGGTCTGGGGGGCTCAGAAACTTACAAAACAGTCCTGGATACAGCAAATCTGTATCCAGACTACACTAGTAATAGGAAAGGCAGGAAACAATCTTAGAACTTTTTTTTTTTGCAGAAAAGCAGTTAAAACAGTAGCAAAAACACTTTAAATGCAGTACAAGCTAGCACACTTGAGTGTTGCAATATTAAGACAAATACAGTTTAAATAAATGCAGATACGTTAAAAATGACAAAAAACAAGTGCAGAGAGCAGTAAGATATGAAAAATCAAAATGGAGGTACCAAGTGCAGAATAAGAGCACTTGAACTCTTAAAAGCACACAGAACAGCAAATTAAGGCAATAAGGTAGAAGACAGTTATGTAAGAGCAGCTCAAGAAAGTATAAACATTTTTTTTTTTTTATATAGTGGAGAGGGAGGGAACAGAGCCGATTAAGATACTATAGCGGATGTCCTTCCCAAGTACTCTCTCTGTACACAGCAGAGGAGATGAGACTGATAGGAGTGTCTGAAATCAAAATATGATCTCACTGTACTCAGTTGAGTGAGCAAATGAGATAGACCCAGGAGAAGTGTCCAAAAACAGATTTACAGCAGGGATGGGCAATTCCAAAGCCACCAAGATTAACACCACAACAGGAACAACTACAAAGAGACAGCAAGCACAATATTCAATGAAACAAATATCTATAAATATCTAATCTTAAGTAAGCAAAGTGCAGAGAAAGTATACTTAAATCAGCTTGTGTGTCCGGTTGATTTTTGCAGGCAAATCTCAGCAGCCAACAGCTCAGATGATGAGCAGAAATGATTCACAGAAATGTGACCAACACAGATTATAATGCAAACAGAAACCCCCAGGCTAAGAGTTAACACAGAATTTCAAAAGCAGTCTAACAACTTCCAATGAACCCAGATAGCTACACTTTTTCACACTTCAGGCAACTAACTGCAGAGAGAGAGAGAGCACAATATTCAAGGAATCAAATATCTACAAATACCTAATCTTAAATAAGCGAAGTGCAGAGAAAGTATACTTAATCAGTAATGCTGCTAAAGTTACCTTAGCATTCTATATGTTGTACAAGTACTACTGTAAATAGTACTGTGGAGTTATAATGCTGCCAAGTGTTAGAGTATTTGTTATGCTGTATATGTACTACTGTTATTTCTTCTGGAGCTTTTCTTCCTGGGCCTCAGCAAAAGGGGGCTTGTCTGACCAGTCAGACTTTTCCAGTAAAGAAATGTAAATAAATAAATAGCGTTAGTTAACTGAAAGATTATTTTTCATTATAATGCAGTACTGCAAAAACTTGCAAATACCCTAATTTTGGCCAATAAAAATGTTGACTATTTATTTAACTGTAAAATTAAGCACAGTAACAAATCTACAGGCATTTTTTATTATCTCTTTGACACAAGACTTAGTAAGTCATGATAAAGCAAAACTGACTGCTTTCACATCCTACAAGTGAGTGGGGGAGGGAGAGTGTGGAATTTGTACCACAACAGATGGATACAGTTATGTGGTGATGGTTAAATGACATAAACGTGCACCTTCTAATTAGAAACACCTGACACTGAAGGACAGGAGTAAAAGAATATATGTGTCAGACATGTTCACTTTGTAAAATCTGAATGTGGGGATGCATACCATTAATTCACAACACTCAGGAATGAGGAGGCTTCACTGTAAAAGTATTGACAATATTGCTTCTCTCTTATTCACAGCAACGTACTATTTTTGTCACACCCAGTGGTTATGGTAAGAATTGTACTAATCAGTGGCAGAAATGCAACAAAAGTAGATAATTGTAATGCAAGGAGACATGTCTCAGTAAAATAAAAATGTGATAGGGTAGAAAAAAGATTTAAGAACGTGATGTATTGTCCTTCTTATTTCAGCATGCAGGCATATTTGTAAATTATTTTTGAGTTCTGTTTATTCTGCAATGAGTGTGTTTCTTGTGATATGGGAATGTGAGACATTTTCTCTGTAAATGAAAAAAAGAAGATGAAAGGAAAATAAATGTATTAAACTTGTATTTGAAATACAAAGTAAAGCTTCCTACAGTTTCTCAGGAATAACCTAAATGCCTGCAAATATTTTAAAGTTACACAATAGTTTGGAGGGATGAAGAAAAAAGGCCATAAAGTACAAATACAAGACTGTTCAATGGAAGTCGTTATTACCATTAAATAAGAAACATTTCCATTGTGAAATCTCCAAATATGGATAAAGCTGTTTACTATGTAGTATATCTTATTTCTACTGTGCAGGAAAAATAAGTAATGTAAGCATGCAATAATGCCCTCCAGGGTGAGTGTTAATGTGTAATTACACCCCTGGATGGCATTATTGTGCTTAGAGAATGGACTCTATAAAATTGTTGTGTTTCACTTATCTATATATTTTTATTGCTATATGTTTCATATATTTTTGATATAAAATAGTTCCTCCACCTAATGTTTCATAGTTGTTGTAGTATATGTAAATGGTGTTAAAAGCATTTTACATCCCAAATGTATCATTTTTTTTAAAAAATATCTAGATATTTGCTTTATTTTTGGTCCCTTACTGCTAAAATGTATGGTTTGTTACCAGTCAGTGGGGATTGAATTCACTAAATAATGACATACATTTGACTTTCAGACTTTATTTCCTTTAGAAAATTCATGTTAACACAGATTCTGTTATTTAACTTACTTTGTAATTTTTATAGGTACATTTAAAATATATTCCTATTTTTGAGCTTTTGTTCCCCCCATTAGTTCAGGCTTTATCTAGATTTCTTGAGCTAAAAGGTCAAGAGGTCAGGTTTAGAGAATGGGCAAACTGTACATTAGCAACCTGATTGGAGAACAATCAGGTTTAGAGAATGGGCAAAATGTACATCAGCACCCTGATTGGAGAATGAATGTTCTCCAGCAGGGTATTAATGTACAAGTAATGCCCATTGAAAAATGAGTCCGCTAATTCACGGCAACATATCAAGTTTCAGTGGAGCTCAGAATGAAAAAAAACTAACGGACGCCATTATTTTATGCTCGCTAAGCAGTGCTTCTGGTGTTTAGCGAGTATAACATATATTAAAAAAAAAGAAAACTAAAAAAAGCATGTGTGTGTTTGTCTTTGTATGTGAGTGTATGTGTGCATGTGAGTGAAAGTGAGATAGATCAAGCCATTATTTTGCACTCACTAAGCATCGCTTTTGCAGTTTAGCGAGTGTAAAAACTAAGTATAACCGAAAAAAAGTGTGTGTGTGTATGTTTATATTTCTGTTTGTGTGTTTGTTTCTGTCTGTGTGTGTGTGTGTGTGTGTGTGTGAGTGCGTGCTTGTGTACATGAAAGAGCAACAGCAGTATTGAGGAGGTTTACTTGCCTCTTAGATCAAGTTAGCTGGATAAAATCTAAAATAAAGCGGGAATGAAAGCTCAAAACAGGAACATATTCCTCTTAAAAAAAAATAAGTTCCTTCAATAATAGGACTTGTGTTAGCATGCATCTTTCTGAAGTGCAAGTGTGTGTGTAAGAGAGGGAGAGATAGTGAGATGATGGACCACTAGAAGCAGCAGATAAGAGATGAGTACTTCTCGGCCTTTTAGCTCAAGAAATCTGGATAATGCCAGAAATAAAGGGGAACAATGGGTCAAAAATAGGATTTGTGTTAACTTGAATTTTCTGAGGGAAATAAAAGTCTGAAAGTCGAATGTATGTCATTATTTAGTGACTTCAGTTCCCTATGACTGGCAAGGAGCCACACATTTTAGTAGTAAGGGAGCAAAAATAAAGCACATATCTAGATACATTTAAAAATTATATATTTTGGATGTAAAATGCTTCTTTTAACACTATTTACATATACTGCAGCAACTCTGAAACATTAGGCAGAGGAACTATTTTACATAAAAATATATAAAATAATATAGTTATAAAAATATATAAATAAGTAAGTAAAATACAACAATTTTACAGAGAGCCCATTTTCTAAGTGCGATAATGCCCTTCCAGGGTGCGTGTTAATGTGTAATTAATGCTCTTCCAGGGGTTGAAGAGGCCTACCGCCTGCAGTGGCAGGCCTCAGAACACCCCTGGGCAGGCATTAATTACATATAAACACATACCTTGTCAGGAATCATTGCTTGCATACTTGGTTTTTGTAGGAGCAGAAAGATTAACTGAGATGTATATATTTGGAACTGAAATCAGTGTAAAGTAAATCTAACCTTTGCTTGAAAGATCTTGGAAGCCATATTTATGAAGATTTGCTATTTGAGTTCTGCCTTGTATAATTTTACTAACGTAGAATAGTTAAGTTAGATCCAGATTTTTTTTTCAGTAAAACAAGACTGGGACATTTATTTAGTTGTGGATTAGATTCATTTTTAAGCAGTGCATTGTACAACTGATTGTTATTTTCACATTATTTATTTATTGCATTGATCTCTACATAGTGTGTGTCTAACCTCTTCATTGTTTAGGTACTATTTTTTTAAGATTTTGTGGCTGGTATTTATTATTTATTTATGCACCATTACTTTATCTTCTAAGGAGGAGGATATCATTTAACACTATGTATTATCAAAGCTGGAATATATTCCTTCAGAAGACAGATTGATTGAACATATTACCAGTGCAATATGATTTTTTTTATCATTTATAATTGGCTGAATCAAGGGTGGGCAGATAACTAGTGTGTTTGGTTCTGGGGAACTGCCCTTATTGGCTTTTATCTCTTCTTTTTATAAACTGAAAAGCCATGCTCCATTCCACATATCCCTACTAAAAGGGACACAGAAGACCCTCAAAATGTTTTTAATCCCCCACATGCAATCACACATATCGAATATCACACTATGATAATTGACTCCGCTGAATCACTCCATCCTCCAAATAGTCTGTTTTACCTCATATATCCTGTATCACTGGGCAAGAAAAACAGATATGTTATAGTTTCCTCTTCCAGTCTACACTGATGTTCTTCGTGTTTCACTGTTGCAGTCATCACACTTGGGTTATCTGCCTGAAGGTAACCCTCAGTCGGCCTGAATACAAGAGACTTAGTATTTATGCGTCGGTTGCTGTCGCTTCAGGACTGATGTCAGGTCGTCAGGGGTATAAAAACAGGTAGCGGCAGCCGACGCCATTACATCAGTCTTTCTTGCCCAGGAGCCCGAAGCAGAAGCAGTTCACACGAGTGCCGGCCGGCCGCTACCTGAGTTTTCATTTCCGAATTGAATCATTTTGAAGTCTTCTAAAGCTAAGTACCATGCTGGGGATCCTTTTTTCTTGCTCTAACCGATGTCAGAAAAAGTTAACAATTGTCTCGCCTGTGGAAAGCAAATACCACACCGAGATTTCTATTCATCCTGCATCATTTGTTTAGGCCCAGACCACGACATACCTCGCTGTTGGTTTTGTGCTTTGTTCAGCGCCTGAACTATTCATCATCAAGCCCTTATTGTCGCTAAATAATTTCACTCTTGATCTCCGTATTCTGAAATGCCTTTGGTAAGCCATCTGACTACTGATCTTCCAAAAAAATGTAAGGATAAAGACAGAGACAGACCGCACAGGTCCAAAACTGCCAACGATGCTTTCGTTAAGCTAGTCGCCAGTTCGCCGGTACTCAGTGAGGTGCTTTTGCAGCCCCTGATGCCCACTTCGATGGATTCGCAGGCTGCTACCGAGACCCATTCGTAGTCTGGTATGTTGCGAGACTCTTCTTTGACTACGGAACCTGCGGATGTCTCTACCTTGGATGGGTTCAGAGCCGCTGTGCAGGCATCAGCTTCCGAGGAAGTTCTTTGCATTACCAATATTCAACACAAACCGACAACTTCTTTCGTGTCTTTAGTTCTGTCTAAAACTACCGAGTTTCTAAGACCAAGAGTACAAGCTAAGCCTAAAAAACAGACCCAAACACAAGTACCTGCTTCCTTGCCAGAACATCAAATGCTTGAAATGGCAGTAGACCTTATTATGTTGATTAGGGGAAGCCAGCCTTCCCCTGCTAAGAGAAAAAGAGACCTGTCCCCAGCAGCTTTAACAGACCGAGAGTCCGATGACTCTGAGGTTTCTGAATATGAAGACATGCCTTTATCTGCATATGATGATTCAGATGCAGAGGACTCCATTCCTTCTGCTTGCCCTCTGGAAAATTTTTCTTTTGATGAAACCCTACATACTTTAAGAGAGCATTTCCACTGGGAATGACAGGATTATCCTCAGTCCAAAAAGAGACTCAGAGAATTTTTAGATTTGCCACAACATAGACCTTTAGCTATCCCTCCTGTTCTGGATGTTGCGGATGATGTCTTTATGGAATCCAGTCTAACTCCTGATACTTTACCCCGTGCTCCAAGGAAACCTGACAGGTACTACAGAGTCCCTGACTCACACAATTTCTTTTCAAAACACCCTACTGCTGACCCAGAGGTAATTTCCCAGGGGCCTAATGGCATAAAAGCAACTACAGCTAAGAATCCCATCCCTTCGGACAGGGATTCCCAAGCTTTAGACAGATGGGGTAAAAAAGTATACACCTCTGCAACAATCGCCATTAGGGCATTGAATTGCCAGTTTCACATGCTGAAATACCAGCAGCATATTATGGAACTTATTAAGCAAAAATTATCTTCCTTTGCAGACTGTGCAGAAAATAAAGAATTACAGGGGCTTATACATTCTGCAAGCCAAGTCAGCAAGCATACCTTGTAATGTGGCTTTGACACCCTAGAAGCATCTTGCAGGGCAGCAGTCACTAGTTCTTTACTGAGAAGGCATGCATGGCTTAAGGAGCACACCTTGCCAGATCATGTCAAATCAAAATTACTAGACGCTCCTTTGAACAAGGACAATCTGTCTGGCACCAAAGCAGAAGAGGTTCTAAAAAAGATGGAAGAAAAAGCTAAATCTATGCAGACAAAAATTTTTGTGAGTGCAGCCTCCAGAATTCAGTAGGTATTGCCTCTCGAAACATTGGTCCTTTCCAGCCCCCTCAAGTCCATCTCAAACTAGACCCAGGGGAAACAGACCCTCCCCAAGATTACAGTCTCAGGGTATGCAGAGATCTAAGCAATGGAATACCTCCACTTCTAAAACAGGGAGTGCTAAGCCACCCCCTTATGGAAATAATTCACAATGACTTCTCAACTTCACTCTTTACCACTGCCCAATTGCTCATACCCCTAGGAGGAAAGCTTGCCCATCATGCAAAAAACTGGACCTCCATCACCAAAGACCGATGGGTCCTCAACGTTGTATCCCAGGGGTACAAATTTTACTTCCACTCACTGCCACCCCCAAAAGGGTTCCCAGACCTTCCTCTAAACCAGTGGGCAGAGGCACAAAACCAAGTTAAATCCCTGCTCTCCATAAGAGCAAATCAACCTGTTCCTGCAGAACAGATAGGTCAAGGGTTTTATTCCAGACTTTTCCTGGTACCCAGAAAAGAGGGCACTTGACACCCAATCCTAGATCTTTCCATTCTAAACATTTTCCTGGTGGTACCAAAATTCAAAATGCTCACCCTTCAGCAGCTCCTTCCTTTGCTGTCCAAAGATGCATGGTTAGCCACCCCTGACCTAAAAGAAGCATATCTACATATCACTACCAGGGACTCATGCAGGAAATACCTACATTTCAGGGCAGGATCTATGCATTATCAGTTCTCTGCACTTCCCTTTGGCTTATCCACTGCTCCCAGAGTCTTCACAAAATGCCTGGCTCAAGCCATTGCACATTGCATACAGAGAAAAAATCAAATTTACCCTTACTTGGATGATTGCCTGATTCAGGCAGACAGTCAGGAAAAGCTGTTGCAGCACCTGACATTTGTAAAGAACCTTCTAACCTCCCTGGGGTACACTATCAACGAAAAGAAATCAAAACTAGTCCCCGGTCAAAAGATTGTATTCCTGGGAGCAAGCTTGAACACAGCATCCCAGATGGGATTCCTTACTCCAGAAAAGCAAGCTTATCTAACAGGCTACTTCACTCAAATGGCCACCAGAACCCAGCTATCTGCAAGGAAAATCCTGCAGGCCCTAGGGTTCATGGCCTCATTCTACTAATTCCATATGCCAGACTGCATATGAGGAAACTTCAAGCGGTACTTAAAATGTCTTTGGTGTCAACATTCTCAGCACCTGGAAACCGTCATACATATCATACCTTGTCTAAGGACAGAGTTTCTTTGGTGGGCAGCAGCATGTAACCACAACAAGGGACTTCCCTTTACTCAACCCCATGCTGCCCAGACCCTAACCACAGATGCATCAGACTATGCCTGGGGGGAACATCTGGACGACAAGTGCATTCAGGGCCACTAGAGACAAAGTCAAATTCATCTGCACAACAACCAAAAAGAGATGCTAGCTGTTCAGCACACTCTGACAGCTTTCATAAGTTCATAGGTAGGTACTAGACTATCTACCCGAAGACATTTATAAGTCTAGCTGGAATGTGTTGGCTTTCTCCGCCCCCTTAGATTAGTTCCCTGTGCCTCTGTCCAGCACAGCCATTGAAGTGATCCCTGGGGTAAACTTTCTGTTTCCCATCCACTCGTCAAGGTTTCTCTTGAAGAGGGTTGCGAAGAGCTCTGCCTAATGTAGATTGGAATCTTGTTCCAGAGCATGGGAAGTCTCTGGGACAGGAATCTATCCCTCCAGCACGTCCTATTTATTGTTGTGGTGAGGTTTAGATTCCTAGAGCGTGTGGCTCGAGGGGATATGGTTTTCTTTAGGTGAAGCATGTCCACCAATTCTGGGTTGGACATGGCCTTGTATGTCAAGCAGAGATCACCTCTGAGTAGGCGGTATGCAACTGAGTACAGCTGGAGTTTCTTCAGTCGAGCTGCATAGGGCATCTGCTTGAGGCCAGTGATCCTCTTGGTGAGGAACTTCTGTGGTCTTTCTAGTTGTTGCAGGTGTCTTGTAAGGTACATCCCAAATGGGGCATTGTACTCTATGATGGGTCTGATGAGTGATGCGTAGCGGGGCCCAATGACCTCTTTCAATCTGGATGCAAACCCTTTTGTGATTAGGTGGGCCACAGAGAAGGATTTTCTAAACACTTTGGCAATGTGATTATCAAAGGAGAGGTTGCTATCTACTTGGGTCCCCAGAACCCTTATTACATCTTCTGTGTTTAGGGGGCTACCACCTATGTGGTAGTTTGTGGGTACTTTGTTTTTTCCAAAGGGGATGACTATGCACTTTTTGGTATTTAGCTTGAGGCCATGGTTTTGACACCAGGTATCTGTCTCAGTGAGACCCTTTTGGAGGATGTCTGTGTCAGCCAGAGAGTCAATTATAGCCCCTAGTTTGCAGTCGTCTGTGAAGTTGGTCAGCCATAGTCCTCCTGTGCTTGCCTGTACCTCTGAGAAGTATATGCTGAACAGGAGGGGTCCTAGGACTGTGCCCTGGGGAATGCCACTTGTAACCGGTTTAGAGTCAGACCTAACTCCTGCAACTCTTACCATGTGGGTTCTGTCTGTAAGCCAGTTGGCAACCCATCTCGTGACATATGGGTTTATGTTCAGGTTGGTGAGCTTGTCTATAATACCTGAGTGGGGAATGGTGTCGAAGGCCTTTGCGAGGTCTAGGTAGGCTGTGTGAACCACCTTTCCCTCGTCTGTAGCCTTGGTAACTGTCTCAAAGAAGTCCACCAGGTTTAGGAGGCATGATCTGCCCTTAACAAAGCCGAATTGGGTAGGGTCCAGTGTTTGGAGGTTTCCAATGTGTCTTTTAATGAGATCCATGATGATGCACTCCATAGCTTTGCAGACCAAGCTAGTCAGGCTTATAGGGTGATAGTTCCCAGGGTCCACTGTGGCTCCACCTTTGTGGAGCGGAATAACCGTTGCTATGCACCACTCTGTGGGCACATAGCCTGTGAAGAGGCTGAGTTTAAACAGTATGTTTAGGTGAGGGGTTAGTTCATCTTTGAGCTCGTGTAGGACACAGCCTGGGACACCGTCCGGTCCCATTGATGCCGTGTTTTTGGCTTTGGAGAGGGCTATTTTAACCTGAGTGTCTGTGGTTTCAGGGGCACTACATTCTTCTGGTATAGTTATGGGCCCTTTTAGGGGTGAGAGGGGGGTAAAGTTTGCACTGTACCTGTCTGCCAGGATGTTGGCTATATCGGTCGGTTCAGTGTATTTTGTACCATTCTGCACTAACTCCGAGCAGATCTGAGAATTGACACTTAGATTCTTGACATAGCTAAAGAATGCCTTGTGGTTATCTTTGGAGTCCATGGCAATTTTTCTTTCGAATCTAGCCTTGGATGATTTTATGAGGGAACGTAGTTTCTTGCTGATACTGATCAGGGATGTCTTCCCTTCTTGGGATTTTACTCTCTTCTGTACTAGTTTCCTCCTTCTATTGTATAGCTTGTTTATGGCAGGGGTCCACCAGACTGGTTTCCTTTTCTTGGAGGAGTGAGTCTTGGTTTTGTTTGGGATAGTACGATCCATGCATTCTTGTAGGTGCCCATAGAGTGCATTAGTAAAGGATTTTGCAGCTTGGACAGCGTTATCCTTTAGCATGGGGCTTTGAAACTTCCCACCTCGGTCTTAAGTAACGTGAAATTTGCTTTTGAAAATGTTTTCACTGTGGTTTCTTTAACTGGGGGTGGTGGCAGAATGTGGATATCCAGAGTGATTAGTTTATGTTCAGATCTAACCAGCGAGGGGTTGACCTCTGGTGTGGAACACCGGTCGCCCATGTTTGTGATGACCAGGTCCAATATGTTGTCACCTCTGGTGGGGGTGTTGACAAGTTGATCCAGGGCATTTGAGTTTATAAATTCTAGGAAATGTTCAGCAAGGGAGTTCGTACTTGTGTAGTTCTCCCAGTTAATGTTTGGGTAATTGAAATCACCCAATATTAGGATGTGTGGTAGGACCTTTATGTTTCCCAGTGTTTTCAGGAATCCGGAGTGGGGGTCCTGGGACATGGTGGGTGATCTGTAGCAAGCTATAATTTGAATAGCAGTTTTGCCCATTGTTAGTTGCACGTGGATGATCTCTGAAGCATCATGTTGTGCCACTAACCTGGAGGTGTGGGTATCCTTGATGAATATGGATACTCCCCTGCCTTTTGTATTAAAGTCCGGGTTTTGTGGCCAAAATGTATGGTATGAGTTGTAGCCTGGTAGTGCTGGGGTGCTCTCTGGAGCCTTAAACCAGGTTTCTGTTACTGCACATATATTGATTTTCTCCATACTGAGGAGTGCCTTGAGTGTGTGCATTTTAAAGTTTAGACTTCTGGCATTGAGCAGCAGTACCCTCAGTTTTTTGTTACTTGTGCTATTTACGGTGGAGGGTTTGTCTTTTGAGCCTTGCCTAATAAAGGCACTATGGGGTTGGCAAGAGCCTTGGCCAGTATTCAAAAGCCTAAGGGTGACAGGTGCAAGCCGTCTCTAGCATAGCAGCGTGGCTTGTCGAGAATGTCATCCCAGGCTGACAGACATTGAATGACACCAGAAGCTTAGCCAATTGTTGAAATTGATAATTTTTTCTCTATACCGTGGTATCATTCTTGGTGAGGGCAGGATACTACTCAGGGTCAGGCTCATACCGGCCTGGGCTATGTGATCAGAGAACTCCTACATGTCTCTTTTCATGTAGTCCAGGGAGGTATGGCTCAGGTCATTCACACCAACATGGACAATGACAGAATCATATTTGTACTTGTTCTGGAGTGACCTGAGTGCTTGTGTTATCTGGCGGATCCTGGCACCCGACTGGCAACTTAACAGTAACCTTCTCCTCAGATCCCTACTCTCACCAGGACCACTGCTAATAAAAACAGACAACACCACAGTTATGTGGTACATCAACATGCAGGGGGTTACCCAATCTTACCCACTCTGCAGGCTAGCCATGACCCTGTGGAACATGCCCTTGGACATGCATATTCATCTCCAAGCTCAATTCCTGCCAGGCAAACAAAACTCTCTGGCAGACAACGTAAGCAGAAATCTCCTAGACCCACGAGTGGCAATTAGACCCCAGCACTTTCAGCCTTCTAACCCAGAAATGGGGGATCCCAGAAGTGGAACTTTTTGCCTCCCCCTACAATCACCAGCTCAGCAAATTCTGCACCAGGACACCTCACAGCAGGGCCTGGAAAGTGGATGCCCTATCCTTCCAGTGGGTAAACCTCTCAATTGATGCATTTCCCCCTCTGCCTCTTCTCACAAGAATATTACTCAAGATAAGACAGGACGGACCAAGGGCAATCCTGATTGCCCCAGACTGGCCATGCCAGCACTGGTACCCACTAGTACGCAGCCTGTCACCGGTGCCACCCTGGCACTTACCCCAGATCCCAACCCTCCTCACTCAGCAGGAGGGACAGATCTTGCATCTGCAACTGCAAACCATAAATCTTACAGCCTGGCTTATTCCTTGAATTCTCCCCCAGTGACCAGCCTAAGCAAGCAGGTGCTGGATGTCATTCTTGAAGCCTGAAGACCCAGTACAAGGAAATCTTATGCTGATAAGTGGAAAAGGTATTGTTCCTGGATTCAATCTAAAGGACAGGACACAGCACTGCCCTCCTTTATCTCTAATCCTGGATTACCTAGCAGATCTACTCTGCAGAGGCCTATCCTTCTCCTCCATTAAGATCCATGCCTCTGCCATCTCCGCTCATTACAACACTGAGCCACCTCTCTTCTCTCACCCTCTCATAAAACAGTTCCTGAGAGGGGCAAACAACTTAAGGCCACCAAGGAGAGCCCCCACCCCTGCTTGGGACCTTGACTTTGTACAGGAAAAGCTCACGCTACCTCCCTTTGAGCCTGCAGCATCAGCAGAGTTAAAATTCCTCTCTTGGAAAACAGCCTTGCTTCTGGCCATCACTTCAGTTAGAAGAGTTTCTGAGCTACAAGGACTTATGGCTGTGGAACCCTTCATTATTTTTTATGCTGACAGGGTCTCCCTCATGACTAACCCTTCCTTTATGCCTAAAGTTGTGTCCAGTGTGGGTCTCAACCAATCTATCCATTTGCCAACCTTCTTCCCTAATCCTCAAAATAAAGGGGAAAGGATACTGCACTCCTTAGATGTGCACAGACAGCTCAGATTCTACCTTGATAGGACTAAGCCCTTCAGGAAATCTGACCAGTTACTAGTCAGTTTTGCACCAGGGACAGAGGGCAAGGCCATTTCAAAACAAACAATTTCCAAATGGATAGCACACTGTATCCATTTCTGCTACAAACACCATGGGAAACCAACCCATCAGGGGGTCTGAACGCATTCCACTAGGGCAACTTCTACCTCTACAGCATTCCTTAGGAGAGTCCCTACCAGGGACATTCTGGAAGCTGTTACCTGGAGTTCTGTTCACACCTTCACCAAGCATTACCACCTGCCTATCTTTTCCAAATCCAGGGCGGGTTTGCAACACCAGTCCTGCAGGGCATGCTAGCCAGCCCCAACTCTTCTTGACTGCCTCCACCCATTCTTCAGCTTTGGGAATCAACCTAAGTGTGATGACTGCAACAGTGAAACATGAAAAACATAGCACAGTTGTGTACACTTACCATAAATGTAGATGTTCATGTGTATTCACTGTTGCAGTCCTGGTTTCCCACCCTCCAGCCCCCTTGTCTCTCTCTCTCTCTCTCTCTCTGTCTATTACTCACCCCTTACAGGGCTATTGGTATTTACTTTTTACTGGTGATGTTTTCCCACCATCACTTAGCTCCCTATTTGGGGGGGCTCCTGACATTTGGGCAAGAAAAGCTGATGTAATGGTGTCGGCTGCCTGCTTTTATACCCCTGACGACCTGACATCAGTCTTGAAGTGACAGCAACCAACACAGAAATACTAAGTCTCTGGTATTTGGGCCGACTGAGGGCTACCTGCATGCAGATAACCCAAGTGTGATGACTGCAACAGTGAATACACTCGAACATCTACATTTATGGTAAGTGTACACAACTGTACTTTCGCTCTCTAGCATTTTCTCTTTTCATGTCTACATTTTAAACTTCCCTTCAAAAGCATTTTTTCCTGAATGAATAAATAGTTACAATCTCATGTATAAAATGAGATCATTTTATCACTTATACATTTCAGCATATTTTCTGTATTCTCTCATTTTTCCCAAATATCTTTTCTAAAATAGTAATTTTTGGATAGTGTGACACAGTTGTTCTTGCCCATCCTGTCAACCTTTATAGCAATAACCGATGATGTCAGTGTGGTATATTAAGATTTACCCATAGTTGGTGTGGTTTAATCATGAGGGCGAATCTTGAGTGATTAAATAAAGGTAACCGTGGGTAAAGCTTAATATACCACACAGCGGAGTTGGTTACTGCTATTATACAATGACATTATTTAAGAAAAAAAAGTACTTACTTTTCTTAAATAATGTCTTTGTATAATGGTGCTGCGGTGTCCTTCTGCAACATATCCTGTTGCTTTTTTTGATGTACTGCGCATGCGTATGGGGCTTACGTTCCCATGTATACCCAGTACATCAGTGCTTTGGAAAGGAAGCAACAGAGAAAAGAAGGTCTCTGTTGCTCCTTTTTTTTCTTTCTTTTTTTTTAAATAAAAAAAAAAAAAACATTTCTGACAGCTCAGAGGTAGGAGAGAGACAGAATGGAGGAAATACAAGGAAAATCAGGCACTTGTCTTTAGTTTTGAATAACATACCTGATTTTTATTTATTAACTGTGAAAGCCCAACTTGGAACAAAGCCAATTTTCAGTGGAGGCCTGGGGAGAAATGCTCCAGATGCATGTCTTTGTAATGTGGGAGTAAATCGGAGCACCTGGAGGAAACCCACACGAATGCAGAGAGGACATGCAGACTCAGCATAGAAGGCACTCCAGCTGAGAAATGAACCATGGAACCTCTTGCTGTGAGGCGACAATGCTACCATTGCACCACTGCACCATCCAATACTGTGCCTAGTATTTTCTCCATCCTGTCTCTCTTGTATGTCCGGAGTCCGGATTTCTAATTTTATTTATTTTTTAAAAAAATTAAAAGTTACAGTATATACCAAAGGAAAAAAGTCCAGGCGACCGGACTTTTTTCCATTGATATATGCAAGGATTTACAGCGGGCACACTGATTGGGCTGACCAATCAGCATACTCGTTTTCGAATATTAATGGCCAGTTATTGTATAATATGTTATTAACACCAGCTCCACTGGTATATACAAGGATAAACCACTGACTATGATCCAGATGGCCACTAGTGGCTCAGGCACCTAACAGAAATAGCTGCTTACCTCTTGCCCCATGGAGCAAAGTAAAGGCTGCTAGGGTTCTTATCATCTGGGGCAATGAGCAGAGTTGACTGAACAAGTAGAGGGGTACAGCTTGAAAGACACTAGGGATAGACACAAAATGATTTTAGTAACACTTTTCGTGTCCTTACTTTTAATCATACCTCACTTAACCATTTTGGATTATCTTTGCATCCTCTTAGTCTACATTTCAGTTTCCTAATTTTGCTACCTTGCTTTACTGATGTTAACAAATCCCTTTTCCTCTAAGGTGCATTGTGCCACTTTTCAAGTGAATATACATAAAATAATGCAAAAAAGAACACTGCTGGGGTTAACATAGCCAATCACTGTTCATCATTATGTGGAAGATATTTTGCTAGACTGGTTTAAATCTATTTACCCAAATGGCCTTCCCCAGGGTTAATACTCTGAGCTGTTAATGAGCTGCTTCCTCTTTGCAGGTACGTGGCTTGATTTCTTCCACCTTCATTTGCCTACTGTATGACTTTGAGCAAGTGATTTAACTTGTCAGTGCACCTGGGTCACTCCTGAAAAGAAACACATGTCCCGCAAGCTTAATCTTTTAACACATTTATAAAAGTACATTGTATTACAATGCATTAGCCTGATGACAGAAGGAGGCAATATGTTTATGTCTATGTAGTCTTCCCTTTAAGGATATTTAGTATTCTGCCTTCCCTCCATCCATACCTTCCTTATTGCCCTTTCTCCATCTGTCCAATGCCCATTTATAGTGTAAATACCACCTTCGGGTCTCCCCTGAAAAGAGGTTACTAGCCTAGTGAAACTAACACAGTTTACAAAGGATAGATAGAAAGAAAGATAAATTTAAATGTGTTGGTGGGTTCCCTCTTCATCTCCCTTTTCAGTAGCTTATTCCATTGGGCTGCAACCCTCTCTGTGAAGAAGTACTTTTGGAAATTCAGCAAGTAGTCAGTTCCCGAAGACTGTTCCCTATCCTCCCACACCCCCCTCCTGTTGTTTGTGTTCAGCATAACCCTTTCACAGCTCAATAACATTATCTTATGAGAATCATGTTGATACACTAACAACATTTTCGGTGAGTTATGATTCATTCAAAACAAATGCTTAAAGCCACTTTGTGCAAATCTCAAACTAAGTTAATTTTACAGGGCAGGCCCACCTGCCTACCAGACTTGTACATACCCACCCCATGGTCATGCAGCAGAGGCATAAGGGTCAAACTCGCTTCTCAGGCGCTGCACTCATTGAAAGACTGTTCAGTCTATTGACATGTTCCTGATCTTGTGCACCAGTATCACATTCACCCTGTCTCTTCTGATCTTAAGTGAGAAAATATGTAGCCCTTCCAGTCTCTGGTTATATCCATTCCACTTCACACCACTGATCTTTTTGGTGGCTTTCCTCTGAATTATTTCTAGCAGCTTACTGCTGTTTCACTTGTATGGCCTGCAGAAATATACACAGTACTTAAGGTGTGGTCTGACAAGGGACCTGTAGAATGGAAGTATTACCTCCTTATTTCTGGAGGCTTCATACTAAGGATACAGCCTAGCATTCTGTTTGCAGCTTCCACTGCTCTCTCTCTCTGCTCCTGGCAGTCCATTCTATGTGAGCATAACTGTTCCAGATCCTTTACCTGCTTTCTTGCCATCAATTGTCCTCCTCCACAGATGATACTTCACACCAGG
This sequence comes from Protopterus annectens, assembly GCF_019279795.1. Lineage (NCBI taxonomy): Eukaryota > Metazoa > Chordata > Ceratodontiformes > Protopteridae > Protopterus > Protopterus annectens. The sequence continues at coordinate 1,673,913,625 of NC_056725.1, forward strand.
GTTTTTCTGGTCCAAGTGCAGTACTTTGCATTTGCTTACAATGAGCCTCATTTGTCACTTTTTTGCTCAGTTAGTTTCAAATCCTTTCATTGGCTGTTCCCTTCAGCCTCCACTGTTTTTCCTGCATTTGTGTCATCAGCAAAGAAGTTTATCCTGTGCTCTGTTCCATCAGATATGTCTGAGATAAACACACTGAAGAGCACCTGCCCAAAGATAGACCTTGTTGTACTCCACTGTTCACTTCGTAATCCGTGATACTTCTTCCCTTCTCACCACAAAGTTCTGTATTCTTACCATTCAAAAGCAGCAGCTGTTATACAGGCTTCCATACAGACTGGTAAAGGACATACCTGGATTGTACACAAAAACACTAGTACAAGTAAACTTTTTTACCATAATCATTCTCTTTTTGACCTATTTGTGAAGCAAGTAACATTTTAATTATTATTTCTGCCATATGAATTTTATCTTCACAATCACTTTTATCCATGCTTAGCTTAATGCTAAACACCATTTTTATTCCATTCTAAACTGCATTTCTAATAGCTTACAGTTCTCTACCAAAACATTAATAACCTCTCATTCTTCTCCTTTGTTTGTGTTTATCTCCTCTCTGTTCAAAATTCTTATGAACATCCAGTGTCATCCCTCAACATCATTATTCTACATTAATACTCACATTGTGTGTGTATTGCAAGTGTAGGTAAGTTTGGATCCCACTGAGGACTGATATTACTTGCAATATGTATGCATTTCTGGCTCATTTTTTTTGGTGGCTTCCTGATAGTCTTCTGCTTCTCTGCTTCCATTGTATTGCATATGTGAAGACTAATGAAAACCACACCCACACAAAATCTACTTACCAATCATAGCTACTCTGATTCTATGCAACTTAGATTTTGAATGTGATCAGATAATTGAATAAATAAATTAATATTATGGCCATAATAATGCATTTCAGTTTGCTGCTGGCAGATACATGAACTGCAACTCATTGCAACCCCACATCTACATGTGTTCAGATATGCCCACCAATTACAGCCATTTTACTGTCTGTACACATCAGATATTATAGAAATAACCCATGGCTGGGTGTGGATAATGCTGGATTTACCCATGGTTGGTGTGGTGACCAAACAAAGCCAACCATGGGTAAATCCAGCATTACCCACACCTAGCTATGGATTATTGCTATTATACAATGGCATTATTTAAGAAAAATATTACTTTTCTTAAATAATGTCCTTGTGTAATGGCACCATGGTGCTCTTCCATGTTTTCATTTGGTATCATGGAGCTTTCCTGATGTACTGTGCATGTGTATGGGTTCATATGTTCCCACACTTATGCAGTACATCAGTGCTGTGTAAAGGAAGCAACAGAGAAAGGAAGATCTCTGTTGCTTTTTTGTTTTGTTTTTTAATTAAAGAAATAAAATCCAGAAATTTCAAATGAACAAGAAAGATGGGAGACAATGGGAGAGAGAAAATATAAGGATAATCAGGTACGTTTGTGTAGTTTTGTATAATGTACCTGATTATACTTGTATTTGTTTCTCTCCTGTCTCTCTCATTCATTTGAACTCTCCTGATTTTGTAAGTGTTTTTTTAAAAAAGGAAACAACAGTAACATGTTTGTAGCATATATTAATGGAAGAAAGTCTGGGTGACTGGACTTTTTTCCATTGGTATATGCTCGATTTACAATAGGCATGCTTGTTGGGGTCTCCAATCAGAGTGCTCATTTTAGAATTGTAATGGCCAGTCATTGTATAATTGGTGATATCTGATTGTGAATCTGCAGCTCTTTGAAGACACATGCACATGGACATACACATGGATTTAACTTTATAAGAAAAATACAATAAAGTGGTACTGCATACTGGCAGGCAATGACCTCACTAAACATGTCAGACTAAGAATCATTTAATTAAAAAGATCATAATAAAAGTACACTTACAGACTTCTAAGATGGCTGCACATTGAGTAACAGCTTATTTCCAGCTCTCTCAGTGTAAAAAGAGAAACTCAGCAGAGAAGGCCAGTAGACTTGTCTTTATGGGTAAATTTCAGTAACTGGCTAGTAAGTGCACTGCCTGGATGCCAGTAATAAAGAAATACAGAACACCTAAAAAAACAGCTACAAAAAGTGAGAAAGAAACACTGACTGGGGAGAGTTATGCAGCTGTTTAACAAAAAGAAATGCAACCTTCAGACATGACTTCAATAATCTACAGGAAGTTATAAGACATGCAGACCTGGTTAAAATAAACAAAACACAAACAACAAAAGGCTGGAAAAAATGGAAGAAGCTTTAAACGGATATTCAGATGAGATGATACAGCTGCAAAAATCAGAGGTCGAAATAAAGACAAGGCTGACTGAATATGAGACTGCTCAGGAAGAGATGTTTTAAAAAAATAGAATTAGAGGACAGAGCACATAGGGAAATCCTGAGATTTTCATATATAGAAGCTAGAAGTAACAGACTGCATTAATTTTATGAAAGCACAAATAAGCAACTGGACTGGTATTCCACAGCAGGAGCTGATAGTTGAAAGGGCACATTGCATGTATGCTCCAAACCTGGCTATAAGAAAGCAACCCAGACCTTTAACAGTAAAGATGCAGTCCTACCAGCAGGAGTTGATTTTGACAAAACTGTGGCAGAAGGACAAAGTACTAAAAGTGGGAGACAGCAGTGTTTGTGGAAAATGATTACTCATTGTACCCCCGACAGAAGAGGAGCAAATGTATTCTACTATTCAGAGAATGTCGAGATGCAGGTGTGAGATTCAAACTGCTCTACCCAGCTGTCTTCAAGGTGTTCTTCCCTGGAGGGACAAAATCTTTTTTGATGAAGTACTTGCTAAGCAGGAAATACACAAGTTTGTCCTGCAAAACGTAAGCTGTGAAACAGAAGGAGATTCTGCTTCTTGTTCTTCTGGTAATAAAAACCACAGAAGGACTGTATTTATGAAACCTTTTCAAAATTTTCAACAGAAAATGTTGGAGAGAAGGAAACGAGCATGAGAGTTGACTAGAAGAATCGAGAGTACTTTAGCGATGAACAGTAATAAAACCAGCAACTTAATATGAGATTACAATGCAATTATTATATTTGTGAAATATGACAGAACAAGAAAATCTGGAAATATTGGACTTTTTTCAGAGGTTGTTGGACTTGTGGAGGACTCTAAAACATATGCCCTACTTCATGTCATTAATGTTTAGAAAAGTCCTTTGGGTAGGACAAGAGGAGGGAGAAAGTTAACTGTAAGTAAAGATGTTTTTCTTAAATAATAATTTTGTGGCATGTACTTTTCTTTACATGTTATAAAGTAAAATTGTTTTCAGTTATTTTTAAGTGTAATGGGGTTTGTAAACATGTGCTGCTGTTCTTGTTTTTCTTTCTTTTCTTTCCTTTCTCCCTTATCACTCTCTTCTTTTTCAGTTTTAAGAAATATAGGCACTGTGATGTATAACAAAAAGCCTGGTTAAGAAGCATGATAAAATAAAAAAATAACTTGCTTTTTCTCATTCTTCCATTGGGAAAATGGCTGGATTAAAGACCTTAGACTAAGTTATTAACAAGTTTTAAGAGAGAGCAAGTAAATGAAAAAGAACATTGAATATTATCAGGCTTTTTTTCTAGCAAATACATGTAAGCTCAGTAACAATTCTGCAGCTGGTCTTCATGTTTCCATGGAGACAGTTTGATAAAGAGAAACTGGCTATAGTCTGGTGGAGAGTGATTGGCTGAGGAAAAAAAGAGAAATTAGCTAAGAGATAATGTTCTCTGAAAGCATTCAGGAGTTTTTCCAAAGTAGATAATGTTCTTTGAACACTTTCAGGGGTTTTCCCAAGGTAGTTAATGTTCTCTGGAAACATTCAGGGGTTTTCCCAGCTGGAAGAGCTATAAAGATAAAAGAAAACCAATCAGCACTTAGTAGAAGCACAGGCTGTACCATGCACTTAGCATTTATGTCCTTTATTTTAGGTTAACTCAAGTCTGTGAGTGTGGGTGTCAGTTTGAGACTTTTGTTCCTATTAGGATGGTAAAACTTCAGTATTTGAAGGTATACATAGTTGTGTGTGTCAGTATCAAGTTAAGAGATTTTAGGAGGGTATTGGGTGTCTGTTTTTTTTTTTTTTTGTTTGAGGGCTTTCAGTAAAACAAAATGTTTTATAAGATGTGACATAGGCTCAAATCCATATGATAAGAAAGAACTGTATACATTCAACCTGCCAAACAGTGTATGCATGTAACATAAAAGCTGGAATTACACATTTAACAAAAAAGGTGCTATACACAAAAGGTGATGATAATAACTTTTTAATACAATGTTGCTTTCTTTAATGTCTTTAAATGTAAGTGGCCTCAGAGATAAATACAGACAAGAAACAGTAGTGAATGATATTAAAAATGTAGCTTGCAAATAGCTATGTTACAGGGGACACACTTAGAAAGAACTGAACACGTGAATTTGATAAAGAAATATTTTCAGGATGGTTATTTAGCAGAATACCAGGGACAAGGGAAAAGAGGATTACTTATATTAATTGCAAGAAGAGCTCCAATAGTGATAGAAGAAGATAAAAAAGATAATGGCAGATTTGTAGTGCTAAGGGGCTACTGGCAAGGGAGGAGGATTACACTGGCTTGTATTTAGATTTCCCCTAAAACTGCTGTAATGGAGCTTAAGAAAATTCTGGGAGAAATAATTAGTTTTCAGCAAGGAATATTACTTAAAGGTGGGGAATGAAACTTGATTTGTAGCAGTGAATATGTGTCTGGGGTCCCAGAAGGAAAATATAACAAAGGAGGGTACATTTTTGAAGAAATGTATGAAAATATTTGACGCAAAAGATTTGAATTCAGTAATAGGAGTTAGGAGTCAATTCACATATTGCTCCCCAATATATATAAACTGGGCTAGGCTAAACAGAATTTACATTTCACAGGAGCATATGCCAAGATTAGAGGTAGATGAGGCTCAATTACTAACAGTTAGGATAGGGGGAGATGAGATAAAACTTGTGGTTTATAACCAATCTACAGGAAATTCCCCAGGAATAGTTGGTATTCCTGTGGAAATTTGGAAGCTAGGAGGAAAAAAAATTGCTAGAGATCTAGAAGATTTTGTGTAGCAATATCTTAAGAGGAGGAGAAGTACCACTGTCATGGAAGAAAGCAGTGGTAGCAGTAATATCTAAAGAAGGTAAGAATCCATCAGACCCATCTTCATACAAGCCCTTTTCAATACTAAAGAATGATTATAAAGTGTTCATGTCTATAATGGCTAAAAGAATGACAAAATTAATGCCAAAACTGATAGATATGGATCAGTGTGATTTTGTGGAGGGGAGGCAAACATTTGACAACATTAACAGAACATTGATGATCCAGAGGGAAGCAGAATGTAAGAAAATATCATTATTGTTGGTGGGTCTTCATGCCAAGAAAGCATTTCACAGAGTAAGCTGGGACTTTCTGATAAGGGCAATGGAAGCATTTGCATTTCATGAAAAAATATAAGCTTGATTAGGAGAGAATATGAGGGATCAGAGGTGAAAATGAAAGTGGATGGGGTCCTCTCTGATTATTTTTGCTTCAGCAGAACCAGGCAGGGGTGTTCTCTTTCCTCTTTTTATTTTCATTTTATTTAGAACCACTGGCAAAGAAAATAAGGGACTCAGAAATTCAAGGATGTAATTGGTATGGTAGTCAAGAAAAGCTGGCTTTGTTTGCAGGTGATATTATTTTGTACCTAACAAAACCAGAAAAAGACATTACAGTGTTGTGGAGCATTTTGAGGCAGTTTCAGACCATTTCACGATACAAAATGAATGAAGCTAAAACAAAGGCAATAGCGGTAAATTAGGTACCCCCACATGAACTGGTTCGGGAATACTCACATTTATGAGGACATGAAAAAATTAAATATTTATGAATATGGATTAAAAATTATTCTAGTGTGGCAGCTAAGGATATGTGGGAAGAAACTAAAAGTTTTACATCTGAGGAAGTCTGGTGGATGAAAACGCTTTGTATTGTGTGGCATTTATGTGATTAAACCTGCTGCTGCTTACACCTACAGGCTCATGTTTTTTTATTATTACCTTCTGCCTCTTTGGGTGCCTGTTGTGGTTTTAATAGTAACAGAGATAAAACAACTAGAATGTGATTGTTAGAAAAGGGTAGGCGCAAACTACATAGGAAAAAAAGGATCTGTGGGAACAATACTTACAAGGGAGGAATGAGGCCTAAAAGGCAGCTGGACTTAAATGAATGTTTGAGTGGGAAAGATTGGGTAGATTATAAGTGATGTATAATGTTTGCAACTGGGAGTGTGTCAGTCTGGTTTGTGATGTAAAATGCTTGTGACTAGGATTGTGTCGGTGTGGTTTGTTTTCATTTATATAAATGTATGATTGCCTGTGTGATAAGTGAAGGTTTAATGAATATGTTTCTTGTTTAAAAAAGCAGAAATTTAATAATTTATGTAATATTGCTTAGGTTATATGATATATAGTAATATATGTGAAGTATAATGTTTATGTTAATATAGTTTGATTACTTTTATACGAATGTAAATTTGCCTATGTTAAACGTGATAATTCAATAAAGGTGTTTGAAAAAAAAATTAACAGAACATTGATGATCCAGAAGGAAGCAGAATGTAAGAAAATACCACTGTTGTTGGTGGGTCTTGATGCAGAGAAAGCATTTGACAGAGTAAGCTGAGACTTTATGAGCAGAGCAATGGAAGCATTTGCACTCCCTGATAAAATCATAAGGTTGATTAGGAGGATATATGAGGGATTAGAGGTGAAAATTAAAGTGGGTGGGGTCCTCCCTGATAATCTCTTCTTGAGCAGAGGAACCAGGCAGGGGTGTCATCTCTCACTTTTGTTATTTACTTTATAATTAGAACTATTGGCAAAGAAAATAAGGGACTCAGAAATTCAAGGATATAATTGGTATCGTTATTGAGAAAAGCTGGCTCTATTTGCAGATGACATTATTTTAAACCTGACAAAACCAGAAAGGGACATTATAGTGTTGTGGAACATACGGAGACAGTTTCAAATCTTTTTGGGATACAAAATTTGTGAAGCAAAAACAATGGCAATAATGGTAAATTATGTACACATACAAATTAGTTCAGCAATATCCATACTTATAAAAATGAAGTATTTAGGAGTATGGATTAAAAATGATTCTGGTGTGGATAGTACAAAAAATGAGAAAACGGAAGCTCTTTTATATGGATATCGATAGTAAAATACATGCAGTTAAAATATTTTTAGTCCCTTTAGTGTTATACACAGGTCAGGCATATTTTTATTAACCACAGGAGATGCTGTAGATAGCAATTAATAAAGAGCTAAAGGATTTTATCTGGGAGGAGAAGACAGCAAGAGTCAAGCGGGAATTTATTCTTCCAATAGAACAGGATGGATTGGTATTACCTGATTTGAAGGGGTATTTCATAGCAACACAGTTAAGACTCCTATACATAGCACAAGCAGAAAACCATAATTCAAAGTGGAAAGAGATGATGATGAAACAGACAGGAAGCTCAAGAAACAAGGAGAGACTGGGATTTTTGATGCAGACCTTTAAGGAAAATAACAATAATCATACATAATATTATATTCATAAAGTAACAAAGTATTCTAAGAATTAAACCAACATGGGAATGGAGAAAGGAGATTCTGCCAATAGGGATGACTGCAATTAAGGATACAGAACAAGACAAAAGGGGGCTGGAATTTATTGGAGAAAACTGGCAAAGAAACCAAGGTATTGGGAACATATAACTAAAGAGGGAAAAGTGATAGAATGGGAAGATGCCAAGAACTTAATTTGAACTGCATGTTAGAGACTGCCTTCCCTACCAAGGATTGATATCAGACTATAGGGAAAGGTAAAGAGAAAGAAATAGGGGGACCTAAATGAAAGACCAGCACTGATACAGTTTTTAGTAGAATCTAGAACAAAATTTGCCATTAAGAAAGGAATAATTACTAGAACATATGTTCTGGGAGTGTAATGAGTTGGCAGACTTTAAAGATTTCCTTCAGACTGCTCTGTTGGAGATGTTCGGTGAGCAAATTGGTGCAACAAAGAAAATGATTTTTTTGAGCTGTGATACAAAATTGGAATTGCCTACACATAGTAAGACCTTGCTGAGTCTAATTATGATGGCTCCCAAAAAAGCAATTACTAGAAAATGGTAATCAAAGTCTAAACCAACTTTACTAGAAGTAGTGAAGATAGTAACAGAGATAAAATAACTGGAATTGGGACTTTAGAAAAGGGTAGGAGCAAATGACATATGGAAAAATGAGAACTGTGGGATCAATACATGCAGAGGAGGAAGAGGTTTAAAAAAAGGCAGGATATGAATGAGCTATGTAATGGTTGTCTGACAACGACTGGATATATTGTAAGTGATGTATGATGTTTGCAGCTACAGCTATGTCGGCATGGTTTGTAATGTATAATGTTTGCAACTAACAGTGACTTGGTATGGTTAACTCTCATTTATATAAATGTAAGATTGCCTATGTCACACATGATAATTTAATGAAGATGTTTCTTGTTTAAAAAATCAATAACTAAATAAAAGTACACTTACACTTTGCTTTCCACTTTTTTCTTTCAAGTTCTTTTAATTGTTTCAGTCTTTCTCAGGTGCTAGTCACTTGAGCCAGGCTGAGCCAATGCGAAATGGCAACTTGCTGCTCCTCTAACAGCCCTGGCAGTGCCATTCAAACACTGTTTCTGACTCCTAAAATGATAGGTGGATGTATGATAAGGCATAACTTCCTTATTCACCACTCGGGTGTAGATCACAAAGCTGGACAATTTCGAAAACACCCCAGAATTCTAGTGCAGGCTCCAAAAGAGTGAGTCCTTCTTTTTTCTTCTTTAAGAGAAACTGAAACCCTCTGCATGAACAGTAATATATGTGGTGTTCATATTGCTCTGCTGGGAGTTCAGAATCTGAAAATAAGAAAGTGCACTCATATAAATAAAACAAGCAAACAAATAAAACAGAATAAATTCAATAAATAAATATTTTTCATTCAGTGGGGCTGCCACCTAGTGGCCCAGTACTATGAGCCATCTATGCATGACATAATCAGAATTAGTCTACAGGTAGACTTGCAGCTAAGTGGTTAACTTGTACTACCTGTGGCATAACTGTATATAAAGAACAAAGCCTCACCAGCATTTCTGCTTTGTTTTCTTTTCACTTTCTTCTCTACTTTTTTTTTTTTTTACCTTGTTACACACAGACACACACACATACACACACACACACAACACAGCTCCAGCTGTATTGCCCAGTGGAAAATAATATGTCCCAAAGTGAAGAATCAGAAACTTGTGTTAAGGAATAAATCAAGGCTGAAAATAGGAAAGTAGAGCCAAAATGAGTACAGTTAACAGGTGTGAATCAGTACATTGTCTATAGCATGTCTCCATGCTGTGAATAGGGGCACTGTGGGCTATTTATTTATTTATTTTTAAGTAAAGAAGCACCGCTACCGTGTTACTTTCCTTTAAATAAATAAATGCATGCCAAGCCATTAATGGGAAAGCTCTAACTCCCCTATTCCCCCCAGGTAAATATGCCACTGCCAGGTGTGATGTTTATGACTAAAGGGAGAGGAGATAGGGAATCCTGATTAGAGGATGTGTACAGTAAGGGAATCCTGATTAGAGGATGTGTACAGTAAGGGAATCCTGATTAGAGGATGTGTACAGTAAGGGAATCCTGATTAGAGGATGTGTACAGTAAGGGAATCTTGATTAGAGGATGTGTACAGTAGGAGAAGTGCTGAATATATTCTACTGGACTGTGGTGTTGAAGCGAGAACTTAGCTATAGGATGAAGTTCTCAGTTTACTAGTTAATGTCCTATCCTCACCTATGGCCATATATTGTAAGTAGTAACCAAACAATAAGATTCATAAATACAACTGGAAAGGATTAAGTCCATTAGCATGGCACTTAGACTCACACTCCATGAGAAAGTGAAGACCTCAGCAATCTGTTGGGTGCTTTCCACAGGAAGAGTGCCAACATGACTCACTTGGAGGAGGTCTCAGGGTATTCCAGGGGCATTAGATGAATTACATTTATAAGCATGTCTGGGAATACCTGGGGATCCCACAACATCGAGCTAGAGCCTATTGCCAAATGTGGATAGGTCTGGTCTGCACTCCTCAGTTTTTCCTGGTGTCCTAGCCAATATTTTTCCTTATAGTACAGGTACTACCTTGGGACTCACCTACAATAGGACACAGACCTAGTGGAACTAACCTGATAAACAAAAAGTGTGGTGTGAGTGTGAGTGTCTGTCTGTGTCACACGCACACATGCATGGCTTTTTCCTACGGACACTTTGTGATCAGAGCTCATTGACCTACTTGTCAAAAGTACATTTTTATTACTAATTCAATGATTACTCATTATAAAGCATCACGTCTCTGTTAATTTATGTATTTAGTGTCATCATAACAGTTACTTAATACTTCTCAACAATCACCCTTTTTGATAAAAAACATGCACATAACACTTAGATGCTTACAGTTAAGTAATTATTTTCTGACAGAGAAGGTATATATACCAGTATATAATTTCATTGATGAGTGTCCTGAGAGATACCAGCATACAACCATACACAGGTCAGCTAGAGCACCCCTAGTTTATCGAACCCATGTGAGTGTCTTACCTGTTCTCAGTGCAGCTACCCCTCTCCTATTTTTGTCCCATCCTTTGTTTTCTTCCAAGCATCTCCTAACCTCTTTGATGACTTACCTTATACCACTATCTCAGGCAGGCTATATCAGGGCCACATATGGATGCTCTGTGTAGTAGCAGTCCACTGAACACAGAAGACGTTATAAGAGATCTTGGAACACAGGTTGACAGAAACCTCTTATTTGACCACCACATTGCCACTGTGGTCAGAAAGTCCTTTTATCTGGCACATCTCATTACTAAGGGTTTTGCATCCAGGAAGAAAGAGGTCATTGTCTCCCTCTACTCTTCCCTCATTAGGCCAATCATCAAGTACAATATCCCATATGGCATGTACCTCACTAAACACCTGCAACAACTGGAGAGGCCACAAAAGCACCTCACAAAGAGGATCCTAGGCCTTAAACATTTGTCCTATATGGACAGACTAAAAAAACACCAACTATTCTCTGTCTCATATTGCCTACTTAGAGGCGATCTCTGCTTGACTTTCAAAGCCATGTCTGACCCAGCTCTGTTAGAAATGCTACATCTAAAGAAATCCCAATCCCTCCACACCACACACTCCAGAGACTTCAGCCTCATTACCACAATCAACAGAACATGCTGGAGGGACAGGTTCATAACCCAGAGACTACCCATGCTATGGAATAGACTTCCCATACATGTCAAGCAGAGCACCTCACTGGCCCTCTTCAAGAGAAATCTTGATGAGTGGATGGGAAATAGAAAATTCACCTCACGGATCACTCCAGTGAATTTACTCAACAGAAGCACTGGGAACTAAGGTCAGGTGGCACAATGCCGGGGTAATCCTATAGGCTAGGTTTGCAAATTCCCTAGGGCCATTAGCCTAGTACACACCTATGAACCTATGAAATCTGTCTATCCCTGTTCCAGCTGTCACTCATGTCTCTTTCTGTCTGTATTTATCCTCTTTGTATTCCTTCTAGTTATACTCAAATCATGCCCCTTTTTTCTTCTAAGTCACTCTTTGCATTTACGCCCCTCAGTAACCATGTGTTGTACACTTTCTTCTAGCTTAATTTTTTTTCTTTCTCCGCATGATTCATTACTTCAACTATGTCTTTACTAATGCCTTGTACAATCAAAAGATGGCCCACCTCAACATCTGTTGAATGAATTTCCAGTATTTTATTGGTCTTTGGCACTGCCAATCATTTATTTGTTTGTTTGTGCGTTTGACTTTTCTAAATGGGTAGGTTGCCCTGTCCAAAAGTACCCTTTTTAGCCACAAAATTGATAAAAGTCAGTTACGTGGACTAACAATACAAATGAAAAAACATGCTGCAGTAAAATATACACAGAATTTTCATGCATTTCATGCTTTACAGAGATTAAGGAAATTCAAACTGGCCTAAAAACATTAAAAGTGTTACACGAAGGTTTGGCATTACAGTGAATAACTTGACAATCTGCAAGTCAGAGATATTGCAAAACTGCATAAAGCCTAGAAAACTACTGTTTCGCCAAGTAAAGAATCATGAATAATATAGATAACTAGCAATCAAAGTAAACTATGATAAAAGGCAAATATATTTTAAACACATTTAAATGACATGCTTGTTTAGGCCTTTCATACTGCATTGCATGATTAGACTTTTATAATGATTATTACTCCCAAATCCTTTGCCGCCTGTGTCCTGCTCAGAGTTATGCACCAGAAAAGTATGCTGTTATGGGTCACGTCCTTCTCATGTAATCACCTTGCATTTTTTAGTGCCACCTAGCTTCTCACAATACAAGTAGCCACAGGTCTTTGCATACCAGTCCACATCTGTGACTGCCACAGCAATACTTGCTTCCTTTTCAAACCTAGTGTGACAATGATATTTAAAGTCATTTGACAAGGATCTTTGCTGACAAACATTTTCACTGATGAGCAACTTTGCTGACATCAACAGTCCTTTGCTGGGTATAGTTAGAAGTTAACAAGCTATAAAAATTCAGAAACTGTTGATTACTGCAGACTGATATTACATGTTTGTTGACAGTTATCTTTGCTGCTGAGGACTTCATCAAAAAGAGCTATTTTTCCACCTCTCTGAATTTGATAACTTCCTGTTAAGAAAACACTTTCATGTATACTCACCAGTGATAGCTGAATATTTCACAACTCTGTAGCGTAAACTGGCAGGTATGAACAAGAATAAAAAATGCACCACCATTCATGTTACTGATGTTGAAACTATTGTTTTATAGCTGCTGCTATCATGATAATCACTGGATGCTTCATCTTTTAAAATGCTTTAACTATTACAGGTTTTCCCACCTTTAAATGTTACAGGCTTGTCAGATCTCTTATTTCAGTTTTTTCAGCAGGTGTTGGCAAATCTTCCAGTGGTCCACTGCCTTCTTTTGCTGGCATTAAACACATTAACAATGGTACCTTTTCTTTTCCTCATACTTCAGTATTTGTCAGACAGTTGTGTTTCTAAATGTTTATCCTGTGCAATAAGTAGATACTGAAGTCACATCATGATTATTCTCTCTCTGTGGTCAGTGATGTTTTCTTCTCATCTAATCATTTATTATTTAGCTTGTTTGCTTGTGTTGAAACTGCTGTCCTACATGCTCCTGACTCTTCTTGCATACATTGTTGGAAACTCCTGGTGTTCTGGCTAAAGTGTGAGTCAAACAATCTGGAAATATATCGCTGATTGATAAGTATATTTCTTGGCGTTTTAACCTTTCAGAGTTCTGCATTGTCTTAATTTTGCCTGACTGAATTATTTTTTTGCCTGACTGAATTATTTTATATATTTTCTGGCATTGTTTTCTGTTTCTCATCTGTCCTGAAACTGCTCCCCCCCTCCCATTCCTGTGGTGGAGTTTATAAAACTGGTCTAACAGCTTTTGTATTATCTGATTGCTTCAAGGCTTGCTGATTTAAAAATAGTTTGTAAATTCTTGCATACACTGTTGGAAACTCCTGGTGTTCTGATTGAAGTGTGATTCTCAAACAATCTGGAAATATATCACTGATTGATAAGTATATTTCTTGGCATTTTAACCTTTCAGAGTTCTGCATTGTCTTAATTTTGCCTGACTGAATTATTTATTTGCCTGACTGAATTATTTTATATATTTTCTGGCATTGTTTTCTGTTTCTCATCTGTCCTGAAACTGGTTTTCATTCCCTCCCACCGTATTCTTGTGGTGGTGTTATTGCTGGTGGCTTTGCAGTTGCCCACCCCTACTGTAAATTTGATCTGGGGACACCCCTCCCATTTTAGTGTTCACTCTACTTAATACAGAGAGAACATTTGAGAAGGCAAACCCACTTAGGTTCTTATCCTTGAATTATCTTCTGTTCCTCCTTCCTCTCTCCTTGCACTTTACTAACAAAAAATGCACTTTATTCATCTGCTTTTACTGTATTTGCGTTTCTTCCTACTTTATTTTGCTTTTGTCTCTTCTTAAAAGTACTCAGTTGTATTTATTCTGCTGCATTAATTACTGCTTGGTAGTAGCCTGATTAAATTGTAACTGTTATTCTAGGCCTTTTGGTTTAAGCATTTGGGCTTCAGACCAGTTTTACCTTAAGAAGGTTTGTGGTCTGCGCTGTTGTGGCAGGACAGGTAGCTTACATCATTCTAAGTTGGGAATTGCTGATTGAAGGCTCAGTATCTGTTATTCTAAAAGTGTATTAGTTCTGGTTTAAGCACTTGGGCTTCAGGCCAGTTATTTTACATTAAGAAAAATTGTGGTCTACACTCCTGTGAGAGGAGAGGCTAGATTCTGCCCTTCTGAGCTGAGAATTTCTGGTTAAAGGCTTATTGTGCCTGCTTATTTGAACTGTTTCTTTCTGAAATTCGTACACCTTGTTTGCTGTAGCATAGACTAGATTCACACCTGATAAATCTAACTTTGTTTGTATAACTTGAACACTAATCCAGGCCATTTTTTTGTAGAAGGGGTCCCCTGCACCCTAGTGGCAGGAGTGTGCAGTTAGAACTTGTCTGATTGAAGACTGCTGGAATGGGGCTCAATTTTTAGCTTTTTATTGGTTAATTTGTTTAAATCAGTTTGCTCATTTGCTACTGTTATATTAAAAAATGCACTTTATGCATCGCCGCTTAGCTAGGGTTAAACTATTCCTGGTGCCATAAAGTCTGATCTTCAAATCTTCCCTTAGAACTAGCCAGTTGTTTTAGTTTTAGCAATCAAAATCTGTTTCTTTGAGCTCAGCACTTATTCAGAAGTCATTGTAAGCACAAAATAAGCTACAAATTACTACAGCACTCAACTTTCCTCACTTGTCTAGAGGAAAGCAGTTTTTAGTACTTAATAAATAAGCACCTATCCAGGCATGTCTAAGGGTCAGCTCCCAGTATTTTCCCTATCTACCTGATGAATCTGGGCATCTTGGGGCAATGCAGCAATTTTCTCATGTACACAGGCAACCCTCTCTTCCTACCACCCAACACTACAACTTGTGAGAGATGCACTTATATAGCCAAACTGGAAGCAAAGCTCTCTTCACCCAAGACTGGACTAGACAGTCAAGAGGAGAAGCTTGCACCACACCACACTCATCACATAGTCCCTCAAAACCTACACCACCAAAGTAAACACATAGAAGCACAAAACACACACCTACATTCGTGGAGGCTCTCAATAAAAATCTGCTCAAGCAACAGAGACCTTCAAAGCAGAAACGCAAGCAACCTCCACCCCCCCCAACACAACCCAAATGACACATAGCTCACAAACTCAGTGTGCCACTCAACCACAGCCCATAAGGCATAACAACATACCCAACACTCTAGTCATAGGTGAGTCTATAGTCAGGCACTCTGATGTTCCACTCACCAGGCTAAACAAGGAGAAAGTTACTGTCAGCTGCCTGTTGGGTGCCAGGATCTGCCACATAATGCATGCATTCAGTTCACTCCACAAGTGCAAATATGACTCTGTCATTGTCCATCTTGGTGTGAATGACCTGAGACGTACCTCTCTGGACTACATGAAAAGAGACATGGAGGAACTCTTCGATCTTGTAGCCCAGGCAGGTATGATCCTAGCCCTGAGTAGCATCCTGCCATCACCCAGAATGATACCACAGTACAAGGACAAAATGATTGACTTCAGCAATTGGCTAAGCTTCTGGTGTCATTCTAAGGGGATCCAGTATCTGTCTGCCTCGGATGACATGATCGACAGACCAAGATGCTTTGCCAGAGATGGCCTACACCTGTCATCCTTGGGATTCCGGATACTGGCTAAGGCTCTTGCCACCCCCATAGTGCCTTTTTTAGGCAAGGTTCAAATGGCAAATTCACCACTATAACAGGTACTAGCAAGCAAAATCTGAGGGTAATGTTACTCAATGTTAGAAGTCTAAAACTCAAAATGGACTCACTCGAGGCGCTCCTTTAATTGGAGAACATCGACATCTGTGCAGTGACAGAGACCTGGTTCAAGGCTCCAGAGAGCACCCCTGCATTACCAGGCTATAATTCATACCACACTTTTCGGCCACCTAACCTGGACCAAAACACTAAAGGCAGAGGCATGTTCATATTCATTAAGGATATCCAGACCTCTAGGCTAGTTGCTCAGCATAATGCATCCGCGATTATCCAAGTGCAACTAACTCTGTGCAAGACTGCAATCCAAATTGTAGCTTGCTACAGATCCCCCACCATGCCCCAGGATTCCAACTACTCATTTCTTGATTCACTGGATAGAGTACAACCAAACACCCTAATAATGGGCGATTTCAACTACCCCTCCATTAACTGGGAAAATTACTCATTTACCAACTCTTTTGCTCAACGTTTTCTGGAATTCATAAATTCCAATGCCTTTGCTCAACTTATCCACACCCCCACCAGGGGGCAGCTGTATCCTAGACCTGGTCATTACCAACATGGGCAACCAGTGTTCCACATCAGATGTCAATTCCTCATTGGTCAGATCCGACCACAAGCTAATCACCCTAGACATCCACATCCTACCCCCACCCCCCATTAGAGAAACCACCGTAAAACATTTCTCCAAAGTCAACTTTACACTTCTTAAGACAGAAGTGGCAAACTTCACAATACCCATGCAGACAGACTATAGAGGTACGACTGTTGAATCCTACACAAATGCACTTTATAAGCACTTACACGAGTGCATGGATCATGCTATCCCTAACAGAACCAAGATGATATCCTCCAAAAAAAGGAAGCTAATCTGATGGTCCCCTGCCATAAACAAACTCTACAAAAGAAGAAAGAAAATGTTGCAAAAAAAGAGTAAAAGCCCATGATTGGAGGAACTCCCTGGTCAGCCTCAGTAAGAAACTGAGATCCCTCATAAAATCCTCCAAAGCTAGTTACGAAAACAAAATCGGCACTGATTCTATAGACAACCACAAAGCATTCTATAGCTATGTCAAGCATCTCAATGGCAACACTCAGTTCTGCTCTGAGTTACAGCACAATGGCACTAAATATACAGAACCAACTGATATTGCCAACATCCTGGCAGATAGGTCCAGTGCTAACTTTACCCCCTTCTCACCCCCCATCTCTATACTGGAAGAATGCAAAGTTCCTGTAATCACGGCTGCACAGGTAAAAACCACACTCTCCAAAGCCAAGAACACAGCATCCATGGAACTTGACAACGTCCCAGGCTGCGTTCTACATGAACTACAGAACAAACTGGCACCCCACCTAAGTACCATGTTCAATCATAGCCTCACCTCAGGCTTTATGCCCACTGAATGGTGGACAGTGACGGTTATCCCACTCCACAAAGGGGGAGCCACCACGGACCCCAGGAACTACCGCCTCATTAGCCTGACGAGCCTGGTCTGCAAGGCCATGGAATGTATCATCATGGAACTTATAAACAAAGACATTGGTAATCTCCAAACTCTGGACCCCACCCAGTTCAAGTTTGTAAAAGGTAGATCATGTCTCCTAAACCTGATAGACTTCTTTGAAGCAGTCACCAAAGCCATAGACGAGGGTAAGGTGGTTTACACAGCCTATCTAGATCACGCCAAGGCTTTTGACAATATCCCCCACTCTGGAATTAAAGATAAACTTATTAAACTAGGTATAAATCCCTATGTCACAAGATGGGTTGCCAATTGGCTCACTGACAGAACCCACACTGTGAAAGTAGCAGACTCCAAATCTGACTTCAGACCAGTATCAAGTGGAGTACTACAGGGTTCAGTCCTGGGTCCTCTCCTGTTTGGTATCTACTTCTCTGAAGTACAGGCTAACACAGATGGTCTTTGGCTAATGAAGTTTGCAGATAACTGCAAACTAGGAGCCATAATCGAAACTCTTAATGATGTGGACATCCTACAAAAGGGCCTCACTGAGACAGATGCCTGGTGTCAAAGCCATGGCCTCAAGCTCAATGCCAAAAAGTGCATTGTCATCCCCTTTGGTAAAAACTCTGTAATGAACTACCACATAGGCAGTAGTCTACTTAACACTGAAAGTATGATAAGAGACCTTGGGACACAGGTGGGCAGTAGTTTTTCCTTCGATAATCACATCGCCACAGTAGTCAGGAAATCCTAATACGTGGCACACCTCATCACAAAAAGTTTCTCATCCAAGAAAAAAGAGGTCATTGTTCCCCTCTACTCGTCACTCATCAGACCCATTATAGATTACAATGCCCCTTTTGGTATGTACCTCACAAGACATCTACAACAACTGGAAAGGCCACAGAAATACCTCACAAAGAGGATTACCGGCCTCAAACAGATGCCCTACACAGACCATCTCAAAAAACTCCAGCTTTACTCCATTGTGTATCGCCTACTCAGAGGTGATCTCTGCCTGACAGACAAAGTTATGTCAAACCCAGAGCTGTTGGACATGCTCCACTTAAAGAAATCCCAATCCCTCCTAGCTACACACTCTAGGGACCTAAACCCTGTCACCACAATAAACAGAACATGCTGGAGTGATAGATTCCTGTCCCAGAGACTTCCCATACTCTGGAACAGACTACCTATCTATATAAAACAAAGCTCCTCATTAGCACTCTTCAAGAAAAATCTTGATGATTGGCTGGGAAATAGGAAATTCACCCTGGGGATCACGTCTGTCGCTCTGCTCGACAGGGGCACAGGAAAATAATTTTCTTGGGTGGCAAAAGCCAGGGTACCTTTTCGGCTAGGCTTATATAAACCCTTGTGCCAATAGCCTAGTACCTACCTATGAACCTATATGTTCTCAGATCCTACTGTGCTTGTAGTAACCCCACAATGAAGGTGGTATCCAAGGCCCTAGTTGCCCCCATCTCCTAGATAACCAAGTTCCCATGTCACCTTCCATACAGGCATCCAGAGAGCAGGGCAGCATGAAATATGAAGTAGTTTTAGGATCCTTTCAGGTCTGGGCTAGGTTTTTACACACCAAGGTAATATTTCTTGGCTATTACCATCACCTAGGAACTATATATTGTTTTAGGCAAATCTCCACCCCCATCAAACCATGTGGTGCTGGCATGTTTTCACCAGGTGTGAACCATAGCAACTGGTAGCCCATATCCCAACACCTGAATAGACCAGAAGGTTACTTTCTATTCATTCCTTCCTACTTGGCTGTCACTTCAACAGGCCATAACCATTTACAGGCAAAGATCACTTGTGATTGGAGTAATTATGATGCCTCTGCATTATTAAGCAAAGAGTACTTGTGACAAGGCGGGGGGTCATGTTGCCTCTGACTTATTAACCCAGTTCAGGTGCAGAAATTTAATACACTATCACTTATTTTGGGCTTTACATTTTGACAGTTTACTGTGTTTTGGAAATGTAGCAAGGTTGATTAGTGCACTGGGTAATGCCCGCATTTACATTTGGTACCTCGCCTCCAGTTTAAATCTGAGGATGGCCACAATGTCCTCTAAACCTGAGGCACATAAATAAATCTTGTCTGGGAGGGAGGAGCAAAGAGCTAAAAGAGTTATTATGTATCTACATATCTACGTAATACCTCTTTGCTGTTTGGCTATAATAAACACGTTTCCTAAACTGCAGCAAAGAGCTATAACAGCTCTTTGCTTCAGTTCACTGACCATCAGTTATGTTTAAAAATAAGCATTCAAGCTCAACAAAGAACTACTAAGCATCTAAATAGTAGCACTTTTCTAAACTATGTTTAACACCTTTGCTAAACTGAAGCAAAAAGCTATACTAGCTCCCTGCCACAGTTTCTAAAGCACAAATACTGTCCATCATTCTGTCCTTTAAGCAGTCATAATTGCAATGACAGCCATCCCTTTTGTCCCACATCCAGTAGCTTTGTTGCAGTTGATGGTAGTTGATAAAGTTCTGACTTCAGAGAATTGTCGTGTCCACTGATGAGTTTTTTGGATTGCTGTCATGTTGTAGTTACTTTTAATTTCTGTTTTAAATGACAGCTGATTATACTGTAAAAATGATCTCAAGACTAAAATATCACAGTATACCATCAAGTACAGGCTGGTTCTATGAAGACTGAGCTGTTGCGCACCAATTGTATGTAGCAGAATGTATAGAGAGTGCTGCAGTGCATGATAAAAATGGCAGCAGCCATTTTGTGCTGCAGCAATCAGTGTCCCAAACACCACTGCAGCTACATGGGATAAGTGGTAGCACTGCTAGCACCACGTCTGCATACAGTGGTGCACTCACAACACCTAATCCGCTAAACATACAAGTGTTATGACCACAGAAGAGGTGACATACATGCCATTTGAAGCATTACAACTCCTACAGCTGGCAGACTACAGAGGCATATGCAAAGAGCCTCCTGTACCCAGGCAGTAGTGTGAGGACAGTGAGCACCCACAGAAGACTGGGCTCTACAGTCGTGTACCAGTGTATGTATTTCACTCTTCATGGTAGCTGCCTTCGATGTGTTTCTGCATGGGGTGCATATAAATAATTTGGCTGACAAGGAGGCTGCAGCATCAAAATATACTATATAATGTTTTACATTCTAGATGATTCCATATGTCATCTTGCACCTCAGTGGCATAGCATGCTGCTGCCTGTGATAAATAAATAAACATTATGTTGTAACTGCCAGTATACCTCTGTTGATGCATTCTGTGAATGTAATGCTTTGCCACTCTCTGTTTGCTGTAATATGTTCACTAACTGTCATACTTCCATCAGTGAAACTGAGAATGTAATGTATTATTACTCTCTGTATATTGTATTATGCTCATGTGGAACTTTTACCCCTGGACCTACTGCCCACTTGGATTATCCCAGTCAATAGCACAAACAAAGGGTAAAAAGGGTCACACAGACAAACCATTTAGTAAGAACTGCAAGAAAAACCCAGCCAAGCTAGAGTTTTCTCTGTGTTATACATTCTTTGTACCTTGACTTTATTGGTTTGAATGTACCCATAAAGACTTAAAAAAACAGTCATGGGCATTCAAAGGTCATGTAGATGAAGCACTGTATATCCCATGGTTCTCCATTACAGGAAGTTTAAGGTATAACACCAAAAACATGAGTTTGGCTAGGTTTTCTTGGAGTTTTTACTGAACAGTCAATAGAACAAACATATACATACATAAAAAGGCATAATGGTAATAGTATGGGATTCCTCGTTAGCCCATGTGTGCAATAACAGTGTCGCCTCCAAGGTTTTCTTTTTACCTAAAATTCACAGCCCACTTTTTTATCCTCCTTTGTCTAGGTTTTTGTCCTTCTTAATGCACCTTATACATATTGCCAAAGATGCCAAATGATTACAGTGTTGTTTTACAGTTGTCATATTCCATGTACGTGATTCTGTTTATACAATATGCATCTGTTTGTTCATTTTCATAACCCTCAATAGTTTCAGTGCTGTCACAGTGATAATGCTGACGTTGTGTAGTCTGCCTGCCATTAGGATATGTGGCTGCATATTAACAGGCATATGCTTCGGACTGCTGTACTATATTTTCACCAGTTGCCACATTGTAGTGGCCACACATAATACATTTTCTGTGAAGCCATTTCACACTGGTGCTGCAATGCCAAGGTTATTAGGGGGTTCTTAGTGTACTGTGGCAGGCCCTTACGAGCATACTTCTAGTGCTGAAAGACTCTGCCTGGAGCTAGAAGTTTCTTTTTTCCATATTCATAGTGCAGGGTACACAGTCCTTTACATAGTTACCTTATTCTTTGTAGTGCACTCTGTAGCACTTTTTGAATGATTTACACTCCATCTAGTGGCTATGTGCCTACTTGGTTTATTTTTTGACAGTGTGATCATTTTTGTTCTGGCAGTCTACACAAGTATGTTTCACTGCTGGGCTGGCAATTAAAAACTCAGCATTTCACAGTTCCTTAATATTCTAAACTTATTTTTGGAAGTATCATATATTTTATTTGTACATATACTTTAGGCTTGGATACTGGTTCTTCACAGGACTGGATTTTGTATTAGCATGGGACTTTCTTCTATATATGGATCCCTGTCAGATGATAGAAATTTCATTTGACTGAGACCATAAGACTGAAATTTCAAAATACTGAAAAACCACTTGACTTAAACCTATAATACTGAAATCTTACAATGCTAAATTTCAACATACTGAATTGTAAAGTGGACAATATAAAACCAGAATAGGTGGGGGGGCTACACCCCCTCTAACTATATATACTAACTCCAGGATCGCACTACAGTGGGAAAAAGGTATATGCTCTTTTCCCCACTGTAGTGTGATTCTGGAGTTAGTATATATATAGTTGGGGGTGTGGGGGGCAAAGACCCCCACAATGGGGGGTGGGAGGGGCATAGACCCCCACCTATTCTGGTTTTATATTGTCCACTTTACAATTCAGTATGTCGAAATTTAGCATTGTAAGATTTCAGTATTATGGGTTTCAGTCAAGTAATTTTTGAGTATTTTGAAATTTCAGTCTTATGGTCTCAGTCAAATGAGTTTCAGTCATATGAAGTTTCTATTATCTAATAGGGATCCATATATATATATATATATATATATATATATATATATATATATATATATATAAAATCCAAATGCGATAAACAGGGAGAGGCAACCAAATGGCTCACAGTAATAATCCAGTCTTAATAAAACAAATAAAAGTTCATTTATTGAGTACACAGGTAAGCGCTTTCACCAAAGCTTCTTCAGACCTTAAAAAACTTCCCACCAAACAAACATTTCCTTTTATACTAATCATATGACTATACTTCAATTAAACTATTAACTTGTTTAAAAAGACATTCATCATTTGTTGCTACTAAAACCACAATATTCAAGCTAAAATACATATACTGAATCGAATTCATGCCTTAAAAAACTGTCAAACGATAGCAAATATATATAATATATAGCACTTATACATTTCTAGCTTATACAAATCCTAAAAATGAGAGCTTCTCAATTATTGTGATAAATTTATAACTACAAAATGGTGTGATGTTTATCTTTGATGTTCCTCCCTATCTATTTCTTTAATACAGATTCTTATAAGAATATATAAAAAATCGATAATATAGGTCTTACATAGACCAAAAGAAATAAAAACTATGTGTTGTAAAATTTCTATTGATCAGATTTTTTGAAACATCGCTGTGCATTTAGTTGCTATTAACTAGACAAGTGCAACTGAACTCTATTGCAACCAAACTAACAGCGTTGTCAAAAATATCTACCATTTCATATACATGCATCGAACACCAACATCGATGCTACAATAAAAATTCGCTCTCCATTTATGAGCAAGGGTGTATATATACACTTTAATATTGCTCTACTAGACTGTCTGTGTACTAAAAATAAACTAAACAATATGTGTGTAATGTACAAAACTACCGAATCTTACTTGAACATATTTTGTATAACTCTTAGTGCTTCTTGCATAAATGACTCTAGAGTCATACTTGACTCATACTGGACATATACTTCTCTGTCCATAATTCACGGCTATTATTTAAATAATACTGCAGTATAACTTACAAAAACTATATGTATCATTCTCAACATATATATAATATTCACAAGGGGTATACATTGGTGTTAATATAAATGTACAAAACATATTTATTCGTGAATTAGCCAAAGAGGCTTCCTAACATACTGTTCGATTTTATATCATTTACTAAAAACTGGTTAACCTAGCAAACTGACATTGTGAATTCTCACGAGTGTCATGCTCATATATAACTGATTCAAAATTAGTTAGATACTTAACGGGCCAAGTAGATGTTTTCACAAAAAGCCCGAAGCATGTCTAAGTAATACTACTAGGAACATGAGCATATATTGACGTTCGTCAAAATAATATATACCAATACGTCAGTGTAAAAATGTGTTTAAGCCTAATAGTCTATTCCGGACATAACGCTGTCAACACAAGGATGTGAAATTAAATGGTAATAACCTACGAGTGCAAACTGAGTTGATACCACATAAAATATATTCTATGTAGGCAACTGATTTAAGAAATGCCCAATTATACTAAATAAAACTAAATTTGTAAATGTCTATTCATAAAAGCACGAGGCATCTGAATAAACAATCCAAGCTAATACACATGGGTATATGTCTACATACCTCCAACAAATATATGGATCTACAACCACTATAACTAAATGCTAAATCTAATAAATTATGCATCAAGGGTTGTAAAAACTTGATCTAATGGAGCTTATTGCTTCTTGTTGACAGTTACCCTTCTATTCTTAAGGATTGGTTTAATTGTCGCTCTCTCATTTAAGCCTCTGCCTTTATCTGCTCTAAGTCTGATGATCCAATTAACCTCTTTATTTTCTGTAGCATTTCCGATATTCCCTTCCCGTATCCTAGGTATATACACATCTATCACCTTAAATTTAAAAGTGTGGCCTTGACCTTCCATGTGCACATGTTTTGCTAACACATTCTTTTCGTAGGTTATTCTTATGGTGTATAGATGATGTTATGTGATCCGATCTCGCCTACATTCTGAATGATGGGTTCGGAGCCGATACCTCGGCTCTGACTCGGCACGCTTATGCTATAGAGCGAGGCCTCTTATTGGCTGAGCTTTCTTTATTCCAGGATGCACCACCACTAATCCCCCAGATCTCGTTTGCCGCTTACAGAGCTTGGACGTGGTCTCAACATTGGCTGGGCTAAGTACTATATTAATAGTATCTTTTCCTGTCAGAAATTTTCTTTTTTTCAACCCAAAAGCTGTTTTAACGGCTATTATTTGTGTATGAGTGTGTTTCTTGGTGATTTATTGATTTTTACTTAAAATTTCCTGTCAGAGAAGATTCCTTTCAGTCAGAGGGGCCTTCCCCTGTTCTAACTACTTTATTGGTTGTGTGTGGGTCAAGTACCCATTTGAGTTAGAGGGTCTTGACCCTCCTTGCTTTCTTTCTTTTTTCTTACTGTGTAAAAAAAAAAAGGGGAAAAGTTTCTCTTTTCAGTATTTATATATTTTTTGGCATATTTGTTGTACCTGTGTCCTAAGCTGTTTAACGTTTACTGTTGTTTCTGTTTTTACAACTATGTCTAAGGAACATAAACCATCCGGTTTTAAGAAGTGCACGAGGTGTGGGTTTAAAATGTCCATTATGGACGACCACTCCTCGTGCGTCTATTGTCTTGGCGCCAAACATCTCCAAGAATCCTGCAGTGTGTGCCATGCGTTTTCCTCTCGAGTCCTCCAGGAGAGGAAAAACAAATTAATCCTTAGAGGATTAATCAAGCCTTCTTTTGAGGAGGCTTTATCTTCCTCTCCTTCTTCTAAGAAGAAAGCGCCGGCTCCGACCAGTCAGTCGGAGCCGACGGCTAAGAAAGGCAAGCAGACTTCTCCATCGGCTCCACGGACATCGGAGCCGAGGTCGGAACGGTCTGCCTCGATGCCTCCTACCTCGACCCCTCTGGTTTCGGAGCCGAGGTCTGGAGCATCGAGAGGCGGGTCATCCTCATCGGCTCCACTGATATTGGAGCCGATAAGGGTCATCGGCTCAGACACTTCCCCCTCGGAGCCGAAGTCTTTATCGGAGCCGAGAGAAATTTCGGTGAAGGCTTCCTCAGAGCCGATAATAGTGGAATCCTTTCGGAGCCGGTCCCCAGGCCCTTCGGAGCCGATGGAGAAATCGGTTCGGGCCCGATCGGTATCCTCGAGATCTTCCAGGATGTCTGATTCGGACATCAACAGGGTACTCCTTCGACTCTTCCAGTCTCCGGTGTTCCAAAAGATGGTTTCGGCTCCAGCCCATTTGGCTTCGGAGCCGATGGTCCACTCCCTTACAGTTCTTCCTCCTCCAACAGCTTCGGCACCATTGGAGCGGGTGTTGGTGGAACCAGTGGAGGTGTTAGGGTCAGACCCGACCCTTGCTCCGACTCCGGCTCCTGGGTCGGAGTTCAGTGCACGGACTTCTTCCTTTGGCCCTAGGGGAGAGGCTTCGGGATTCATGCCTTCGGTCCCAAGTCTTCCTCTTGGTGCGTCGGTGGCGGGAGTACCGTCTACTGTCGTGGCCACGGACGGGGGACCTTCCCAGGATTCTGGTGGTCCCACCTTCAGGGCTATAAGGAGTGCTCTAGCCAAATCTTCTTTGGCCACCTCCACAGTTTCCCCGGCTCCTTCCCTACTCTTGGAGACTGGGTCGTTGGCAGTTCCCCTGTCAGCAGACAGCGGAGCCCCTGGGCCTCAGGTTACCCCCGCTGGGGTTTCTCCCCCTCCTGGAGGTCCTTCTGAAGCCTCTTCGGATGAACCTCCCAGGAAGAAAACGTGCAAGAGGAAGCACATTGACTCCCCTGACGAGTCTTTGACATCTGACACCGATCTCGATGATGCAGAGGGGTCCCCCAAGTCGTCCTCGGATGATGTCTCCTTTGCAGACATCCTTGAAGCCCTAAAACAACGAGGCGGCTGGCAGTCCAAATCTCCCTCTGCTGATGAGTCGGTGTTCCTGAAGGCCTTCGGGGCTCAGCCCTCCGCCTCCTGGGTGTCTCCGCCCTTCGACGAGCTCTTGGATTTGATCTGTCGAAGGGCGTGGGAACACCCGGACTCTGTGGAACCGGTGCCCGCTCGTCCAAACAAATTTCTTTCAGCACCCCCAGATAGAGAGTTCCTCATGAAAAGTGTGGCTGTGGATGCTATGGTGGTGGCATCTGCTACACAGCAGGATGTAGCAGAGGCTTCTACGTCCGTCCATCCTCCTAATAAGGAGTCTAGGAGCATGGATCGGTACGGCAAGCGCACCCTTAGTTCAGCGGCCTTTACTTTGAGGTCTCTGAACTACCTAACGCACTTTACGAGATTCCAGAGGGATCTGATTAAGGAGCTATCTGATACCCTCTTAGGTAACCTGCCTGAGGAGCTGGCCCAGACGGTTGGATCTCAGCTGGCTACGATGTCATCCATCTCAAACTTGTCCATGAGGCTCATCTCGTATGCGGCCGAGGGGGCGAGTAGAGTGGCAGGTACAGGCATTGCGATACGGAGGCAAGCCTGGCTTCGCCTGTGTCATTTTGCGGAGGCCTTCAAGTCTTCATTCACCGATGCCCCATTTGATGGGTCCTCCCTGTTTGGGCCCAAGGTGAAAGACACACTTACCCGCTGTGAACAGGAGGGTAAGACTCTGACTGCCGTAGGGGCACGATTTTCCACTCCCTTTCGGCCTTATTCCAAGGCTAAAAGAGGAGGGAAGATGTGGTTCCGGAGATCGCAGAAGTCTTACTCCTCTCAGCAGGAAAGTTCCCCCTCCAGAGGCAGAGGAGGGGGAAATTCATCAGGAAGACGCCGTCCCAGAGGCGGCAGAGGCCCCCGCAACACTGGAGACCACGAGTCCTTTCGTGGCTCCTCAACTTTTCATAGTCCCTGAGGGATTGCCCGGCTGTGCTGCTCCGGAGCCAGTCGGGGGTCGCCGAAGCACCTAAAGGCCTGGGAAAGGATCACTCAGGACCGATGGGTGCTTCGAATTATCGCCGGAGGTTACACCATCCCATTCTGTTGTCCCCCCCCCCCCTCAGTCCAAAAGAATCCCGGACCCGCCACCCAGTCAACGGGATACCGCAGCCATAGAAATGTCAAAACTGCTGCAAAAAGGAGCCACCCAACTGGTCCCCGCAGACCAGATCGGATTAGGGACTTACTCAAGATTCTTTTTAGTGCCAAAAAAGACCGGGGACTTGAGGCCCATTTTGGACCTAAGCAACCTAAACCGTTCAGTCAAGAAGTCCAAGTTCCGAATGGTCACTTTACAAACCATTCTCCCGTTGTTGGAGAAAGGTGTTTGGATGTGCTCCATAGACCTCAAGGACGCGTATTACCATATCAAAATACATCAAACGTCCAGGAGACACTTGAGCTTCAGCCTAGGAAGCAGTCATTTTCAGTTTTGTGCGCTGCCCTTTGGTCTCACCACAGCCCCCAGGGTGTTCACCAAATGCTTGGCAATAGTGACTGCTCACTTGAGGAGTCTAGGATTCCAGGTGTTTCCGTATCTAGACGACTGGCTTCTAACTGCCACCTCAAAGCATCTACTTCTACAGAGCCTGCAGGCCACAACATCACTGGGCAATTCCCTAGGAATCACCTTCAATTGGCCAAAGTCTGTGTTACGGCCATCTCAAAGGATAAAATTCATAGGGGCAGAGATAGATTCAAACCAGATGCGGGTCTATCTACCTGCAGACAGAATTCAGATCATACAAAGTCAGGTTCGAGCCCTACTCCCCAAGTCCAAAGCCCCAGCCAGAATGGTCTTGCAACTATTGGGATCGATGTCTGCCACAGTTCTGCTAGTTCCCTTGGCAAGATTACACATGAGAATCCTCCAGTGGCTTCTCTCAACTCAATGGTCCTTTCAGGAACTCCCTCTCAATCATCTAATATGGATCACAGAATCTTGCAGACGAGACCTTCGCTGGTGGCTAGTGTCTTCCAATTTGGATCAGGGACGACCCTTTGCTCTTCCTCCTCTGGCAGCCACGTTGACCACGGACGCCTCCCAGACGGGGTGGGGGGGGCATTCCCTGGGCAGGTCAGTCCAGGGCAAATGGCATCCGGAAGAGACCTCTCTCCACATCAACATCCTAGAGATGAGAGCAGTACTCCTGTCCCTTCAAGCCCTTCACTGTTACCTCCCTCAGGGCGTAATTGCTGTTCACACGGACAACATGTCAGTTGTCTGGTACCTGAACAAGCAGGGAGGGACCAGATCCTATCCTCTTTGCAGAGAAGCGATGAGGGTCTGGGAATGGGCAATCTCAACCAATCGCTTCCTAGTGGCAACTCACATACCGGGCAAATCCAATGTCGTAGCCGACAGGTTGAGCAGGACCATTCTCTCTCCTCACGAGTGGTCTCTGAACATAACTATTACAAGACAGATTTTCAGTGAATGGGGAGTTCCTTGTTGCGACCTCTTCGCGACTCCTCTGAATCACAGTGCAAGGATTTTTTCTCCCTATCCCCGGCTCCGGGGAAGAGCCCTATGGACGCGTTAGTCCATCCTTGGCCCACCGGCCTGCTTTATGCCTTCCCTCCAGTTCCGCTACTACCCAAGGTAATTCAGAAGGCTTCTCTCTTAGGGAGCAAGATGATCTTAATTGCTCCTTACTGGCCTCGTCAAGTCTGGTTTCCCTATCTTCGGAAACATGCTCTGGAAGGTCCATGGTTCCTGGACCAGATCCCAGACCTACTGACTCATCAGTCGGGACTACTACACCAGTCCCTACACACATTAAGATTGACGGCCTGGCTCCTCCTCCTCCAACCATAGTCAGGAGACATGCACTAGACCCAGAGGTAGTGTGCATATTGTCTTCAGCCCACAAGTCGACTACGAAGAAACTTTATTCTAGCAAATGGAAAAGATTTGCTATATGGGCTCAACTCCGGGGCCTGGACCCCATTTCAACTCCCGTAGCAGAAGTACTCAAGTTCCTAACCTCTCTTTTCAACCAAGGCTCTTCTGTTTCTACCATCAAAGTACAATTGGCAGCAATTTCTAACTTTCATGAATCCATAGACCCACCTTTAATGAGCAACAGGTTGTGTAAGACCTTCTTGAAAGGTGCTGCTCTATTAAGACCTCCAGTTTCTCATCCTGCACCTCCATGGGATCTGGATATAGTATTACGTGCCTTAACTTCTTCCCCCTTTGAACCGGCAGCTACCTGTGATTTAAAGTTTCTATCATGGAAGACAGCTTTCCTAGTGGCAATTACTTCAGCCAGAAGGGTTTCAGAACTTCAAGCTTTGTCAGTAAAACCTCCGTACTTGGTTTTTCATCCAGACAGAGTTTCCCTCAGACCGAATCCTTCTTTTGTTCCTAAAGTCTGCTCTACTTTATGCTTACAACAGTCATTAGAGCTCCCAGTGTTTTTCCCAAAATACTCCAATGAAGCGGAATTTATTTTCCACACACTAGATGTCCATAGGCAGTTACGTTTTTATTTGGATAGGACCAAACAGTCAAGGAATACAGATCAGTTGTTTGTGTCCTTTGCAGAAAACAAATTGGGCAACGCAGTCACAAAGGTCACTGTTGCCAAATGGATCAGGGACTGTATTACTCAAGCTTATATTTTTTCTAACGAGGAGCTTTCCACCTCTGTCAAGGCTCATTCTACAAGGGCTATGGCTACTTCGGTAGCATTTCATTCTAAGCTTGCTATTGGTGACATTTGTGCTGCGGCTATATGGTCTTCCCAGCATACTTTCATTTCTCACTACAAATTAGATGTGGCATCTAGAGGACGAGCTTCATTTGGTTCCACAGTGCTCAGGAGTGTTTTCCAATGAGCCACCCGGGATTTAAGTGCTAGGGACGCTGTCCTATCATTCAGAATGTAGGCGAGATCGGATCACATAACATCTTTTAGTTATGTACTCACCATAACTTCAGATGTTTGGGATCCATCTCGCCTACATTCCTAATAACCCACCCTCCTTCCCCCTTCCTTGGAGATCAGAGGATATCAGAAGGTCCGAATCCTGTTGTTTCATCTTGAAACATCTAACAATGTTATATAAACAAGCTGTGCATGTGTGCATGAATGCGGACAAACAAGATCTGGGGGATTAGTGGTGGTGCATCCTGGGATAAAGAAAGCTCAGCCAATAAGAGGCCTCGCTCTATAGCATAAGCGTGCCGAGTCGGAGCCGAGGTATCGGCTCTGAACCCATCATTCAGAATGTAGGCGAGATGGATCCCAAACATCTGAAGTTATGGTGAGTACATAACTAAAAGTTCTCTGATCCTATTTTGGAATTTTCGGTCAGTTTTGCCTACATAGAATGATAGGCATTCCTGGCAAGTAGCCAGGTATACTGCATGCATGGTATTACAATCAGCTGTCACTTTAAAATAATACCTATTTCCTGTGTCTGGATGTATGAACTCAGGACTCTCATCTATATAGGAACAATATCTACAGCCTCCACATGGTGTAGTCCCTTTATAACCATTGGTTCTAAGGTCTCTTGTCTGATGACATAACCTTCTGAGATGTGGTTTGTTCTTATACAGATTCCTTGGTTCTAATCCTACTATTTTCCTTATACCCTGATCTGTAGTTAGAATATGCCAGTGTTGCTGAATGATTTTCTTAACGTCTTGATTATCTATTGTATAAAACATAGGTATTTGTAGTCCCTGATTTTCATTACTGGGATTCTTCGTGGTTGTTATAGTGTCTGAAAAGTAGGGTGCCGCCCTGTCCAATCTCATACTTTGCATATCTCGCAGACTTTCTTCTATGTCCTTGTCTTTATATCCGCGTTTAACTAATCTATTTCTAAATAGACCCATCTCTTCAGTGTATCCCTTGTCTGTGGCATTTAGTCGGGATATTCTCATAGCTTGTCCTTTAATTATATTATTGAAAATGTATTGTGGATGCATACTTTGTCTATGGAGTATTGCATTTTTATAGCATTTCTTCCTATGAACCCCTGTATTGATGTAGGTGTCCATTACTCTTTCAACATATACATCTAAATATTCTACTTTTGTATATGAGGTAATAAAGGAAAATTTTAGACAATCAGTCACTCTGTTCATTTTTGAAATACTTTCATATAACTTTTGTTCATCTTCTTCCCAAATGAGAAAGATATTGTCTACAAAACGGCGATAAAAGGTCACATGATCTTTAAACCAGGTTTCTTGAAATAGATATTTTTCTTCCCACAAAGCCAAAAACACGTTGGCGTAGCTATTGGCACAAGAAGTGCCCATAGCTACGCCCTCACGCTGAATATAGATAGTATATATATGGGTCTAGGACATATGCTCGAGTAGCATATGTTCGGATCACAAAACATTGAACACACATACACGAAAGCGCTTAACATCGAAAAGCGCTTCCGTGTATGTGTAGTTCAAAAAAAAAAAATCTACGTTTCTGCAGGGGGGTAAAGCCCCCCTGCACCCCCCACACCCCCTATTTTACTATTCTCACTCCGAGAACACACTACAGTGGGGAAAAAGGAATTTTCCCTTACCTGCACTGTAGTCCGATCTACGAAACTGGTACACGTGCATGGAAGCTCTTGTCGATGCTAAGCGCTTTCGTGTATGTGTGTTCGATGTTTTGTGATTCGGACATATGCTAGTCGAGCATGTATCCGGATCCCATATATATATATATATATATATATATATATATATATATATATATATATATATATATATAGACTCGTGTGTGTGTGTGTGTGTGTGTGTGTGTGTGTGTATATATATATATATATATATATATATATATATATATATATATGTGTGTACACACACACACACACACACATATATGCATGTATATGGTTTCACTTTGAAAGCTCAAAATACTGAAATGTCGAATTTCAGTATCTTGAGACCAAAATAACGAAAGTAAAAATCCTGAAACACAGAAACTGTCCCAGATCAAGTAAACACTTGCCCATCGTGGGAAGTTTTGCCGTTTTCCACACTGTAGTGTGATCCCGGAGTTGGTATATATGGTTAGGGGGGTGTGGGGGGCACATACACCCACATTGGGAGTATGGGGGTGTAGCCCCCCAACTAGGTGGGTTTCTGATAGTACAGTATGTACTTTGTAGTTTTGAGCCAGTGTTTACTTGCCCTGTGACAATTTCCATGTTTTGGGATTTTCACTTTCATTATTTTTGTCTCGAGATACTGAAATTTGACATGTCAGTATTTCAAGCTTTCAAAGTGAAACTATGTATATACCATTACAGGAAAATAAAATATTCAAAAGTACAAAAATGTATTGTAGTGCAACATTTCATACCCTTTGCCCAAGACCTTTATTTGTCAAGTCAGAAGCAGAAACGGGGAAAGAAAAAAAAAAAAAAAAAAAAAAAAAGAGTAGAAAAATGGTGTACTGGTTTACTTCAAATAACTGTATTATATCCACTCTGTCCGCACCTACTATATATCCTGCCCTCCTCCATCCAGGAGATGATAGCAGATTGGGTTACTTGTGCATGCTGGTTAGTGGATAGTAGTGGATGTATAACATTCATGACAACAAGAGACAAGGGAAGAACGTGCATAACAAGATTCCTATTGACTATAGCTTTGTCCTGAGGAAAAGGCACGTAAGCTATACCTTCTTCCACACCTCCATAGCACTTATCAAAAGATTACAACAGGGCTGAAATGTTGTTTTGGTGTCAGTGTTGCTTATAGCACATTGTAGCTCTGAGACCCCTCTCCATATAGGACGATATTGCTCATAGCTGACACACAGAGACCACTTGTTTCTTGTGTTTTAACTTGTGCCTTACTGAAAAACAGGTGACTAAGACTGTGGTTTGTGGGTGAAGAGCATAAAGAAGACAGTCATGAAGTATGACATAATACAATGTGTCTCTAGTATTTCCATAAGGTTAGTGCATGTAGGATGTCACACACAGTTGCTATAATTACTCTAAACGTTAATGTTCATTACTCACCAGCTTCTGTGTGTGTGTGTGTGTGTGTGTGTGTGTGTGTGTGTGTGTGTGTGTATTTATGTGTGTAATATAGCTACCTGCAAATTGAACTTGAAAGAAACCCACTCACCTCAGAACAAGACAAAAGTCTCCTTTGTACACTGGAAATTGCAGTTACAAGGGTCAGGTTGGATGATGGCAGGGACGGTGACTGAGCCGTGGAAATCGTTGAACAGAATTACCAGCAAAGAAAGAAAAAGCTGTGAAAAAAGTATAAATATTTTTCTTCAACATGAAGATACTAATGATGTACCATCCATCCTCAGTTATGAGGAACACTTTATTCCACACCTATAAACATTTCTGGGCCATAAAGCTGTCTTTCTGTTGGAATGCCTTCTACTTGAATTCTCTGTCTTCTGTTATTATTACTAATTAAGAATGGTGATTGCAGCATACATATTATTTATTTATTTAGATTTTGTTATTAGTCTAGGTCTTTTTTTCTAACAAAAAACATCTTTTTTAAATTATCATGTATAACACAGGCGAGATTATACATTTATATAAATGAAAACAAATCATATTAACATAACTTTAGTTGCAAACATTCTTCTTCTTCTTTCGGCTTTTCCCAGTTAGGGGTCACCACAGTGGATCATCTGTCCGCTCATAATTGGCAGTGGAGTTTTACAGTGTCGAGTTGCCAGCCTGGCGCCCAACCTTCCACAGAAGGCACACACATGCACACACAAACACCTAGGGCCAATTTAGAGTGTCCAATCCACCTACTGCATGTCTTTGGGATGTGGGAGGAAACCAGAGCACCCAGAGGAAACCCACGCGACCACAGGGAGGACATGCAGACTCCGCACAGAAGGCACCCCAGCTGAGAATTGAACCAGAGAGCCTCTTGCTGTGAGGTGGCAATGCTAACTGCTGCACCACTGTGGACGCCTTTTAGTTGCAAACATTATACATTACAAATCATATCGACATGATTTTAGTTGCAGACATTATACAACACATATAATCTATCCGGTCATTGTCAGTCAAACATTACATAGCTCATTTAAGTCCTGCCTTCTTTTAAACCTCGTTCCTCCTGTGCATTTATTGTTCCCACAGTTCCCATTTTCTATGTAATTTGCTCCTACCCTTTTCTAAAGATCACAGTTCCAATTGTTTTATCTCTTTTACTATATTCACTACTGCTGGTACACCTGGTTTAGACTTTGATTTCCATTTTTTTTTTGGCAGCCACCATAATTAGACTCTGCAAGGCCTTACTATGTCTGGAATTCCAATTCTGTATCACAGCTCAAAAAATAATTTCCTTAGTTACATCTCTTTGCTCACCCAGTATCTCTGACAGAGTAGTCTGCAGGGAATTTCTAAACTCTGCCAACTCATTGCACTCCAAGAAAATATGTTCCCAATTACCTCTTTCTTCTTCATCACACCTCCCACATTTACAATCTGTCTGAGGAAAAAATTATTTGGAATTTACTTGGGGTATAAAAATACCTATACCAAGCAAAGATCCTAAATCTTCTGGTTTGCAGAAGAAGGGCCTATGTGTAAGACATAGTAGTAGAAGGGTTTACAGAACAATGCTGAAGTCATGAGTTTGCTTCTTGTCCCTACCATTACCCAACTTGACCCAGGCAACATTGTTCAGATTTGTTATGCAGTTTCTACCAAAGCACTTCCCAACAGGAAACATTTTTATACAACAAACAACAGAATCTTACTAATTAGTTATATAACAGATACACAGATGAAGTGAGTCTACAAAATACTTAAGAACAGTGATATAATGCAGAAAAGGGTTAAAACAACATTAATTGATAATAGCACTCACAATGCTACTACAAGTAGCATGCAAAACAACTAACAGCTATAAATGACAAAATATTAATAAGCAAGGGTCTATAACAAAAAGAAGCCCTGCCTTCACAGTGTAGTAACATGTATGCAGTGCATGGAACATGGTGATTATGCTTCAATATTTGGAACAAGACAAACCAGTTAAGGGTTAAAGTGGTGAGAGACCCAACCTTAAGAAACGTTAAGCACCCAATGCTAAAGTTGTTAAGGTGGGACTAGCACCAGGCAGTAAAATCTGCCAGTACTCACCAGCAAATGACAGCAGCAGAAATAAAAGATTTGTTGCTTGTGCTGTCCATGACTGCAACGTGCCCCTAAGTTCCTCTAATGCACTTAAAAGGTTGCTAGAATAACAGGATGTATTAACATGTATTTTCTGAAGGATAAAAACTCTGAAATTCCAATGAATGTCATTATTTAGTGACTTCAGACAGTACAGTTTTGTACCTACCATAAATGTAGATGTCCGATAGATATGCAACTGCAGTCATAACATATGGGTTGTCCTGCCTCAGGCAGCCCTCGGTCGGGTTGTCCTGCCTCAGGCAGCCCTCGGTCGGCCGGATTCCAAAGTCTGGGTCCGGTGTTGGGTGGTGTCGCCTCCTCTCCGACGTCAGAACGGCTGGAGTATAAAGGCAATGGCCGACGCCATCTTCTTCAGTGTTTCTTGCCCCAGATGCCAGGTGCCCTCCTAGGAAGGCTAAATTTGGTGAATGGATAAAGAATTCCAGACATGCACAACAGTAATAAACAGATACACCATAGAGATACCCCCAGCTAATAGGAATAGGGGTAGTGGACCCATAAAGAAGTTTGCAGAGGGGTAGGAGGGTGGGAGAATCCGACTGCAGTTGCATGTCTATCGGACATCTGCATTTATGGTAGGTACAAAACTGTACTTTGTCCTTCAAGAATGCAACTGCAGTCATAACATATGGGTTGAATACCATAGCCAAGCTGGGGGTGGTTGGAACTAAGAAAGAGATGGTGTAGCTAAAATGCTCTGCAGGACTGCCGAAGCAAAGCCTGCTCGGGATCTGGAGTATAAAGGCAGATTGTAGTGCTTGGTAAATGTATGCACGGAGCTCCATGTAGCAGCCTCTAGAATGTCCTTTGTAGCCACTCCTCTTAGGAAAGCTGTGGATGTGGCTATAGCTCTGGTGGAGTGTGGCCTAATATTGGCTGGCACACCTTTTCCATGAAAAGAATAGCAGAATCTGATGCAGTGTTCAATCCATTTGGAAATTGTTTGTTTGGAGATTGCTTTTCCTTGTACTCCAGCAGCATAGGCTACAAACAGTTGGTCAGACTTTCTGGTGGCCTTAGTTCTGTCCAAGTAGTAGCGTAGTTGCCTGTGTATGTCCAAAGTATGCAGCAGTGCTTCCCCCCTGTTTTGAGGATTGGGGAAGAAAGTAGGTAGGAGGATGGCTTGATTTAGAGACACCCTGGAAATTACTTTTGGCATGAATGAAGGATTGGTTCTTAAAGAGACTCTGTCCTGATGAAAAATGAGAAAAGGAGGTACTGCCATAAGTGCCTGAATCTCTGAGACTCTTCTTGCTGATGTGATTGCCAATAGGAAAACCGTTTTCCATGAGAGAAATTGCATTTCTGAAGTTGCTGCTGGTTCAAAAGGAGGAAGAGTTAATTTTTCCAAGACGAAGTTGAGGTCCCATGCAGGTACTGGCGGTTTCCTGGGAGGTTTGATATTCTTTATCCCCCTTAGGAACTGTCTTAGCAATGGATGTGAAAACACAGGTGGATCACAATTGTATTTTGCTGAGATTGCTGAGGCATGAATCTTTATGGAAGAACATGAGAGACCAGTATGAAACATTTCTGCCAAGTATTCCAATATCTGAGATATACTCAATACTGTTGTATCCTGACCCCTGTTAGCATTCCAGATGATGAATCTCTTCCACTTGGCTGAATAGGTTTTTCTGGTGGAAGGTCTGCGTGCTTCCAGTAAGATCTCTTGAACTTTTTTGGAAAGAGATATCGGAAGGAGTTATGGTAACCTCCAGGCTGTCAGATGCAATGTTTTCAGGTTTTGATGAACCGTCCTGTAATTGTGTTGTATTAGAAGCAGAGGCCATAGGGGCAGAGGCCACGGTTTGGTCCGAGTTATGCTCAACAGCAATGGGTACCAGTGCTGCCTTGGCCAGTCTGGAGCTATCAAAATGCCTGTTGGTTGTTCTGCTTTGATCTTCAGTATCACCTTGGTCAGCAGTGGTAGAGGAGGGAATGCATAAATTGTTAGGGACTTCCAGCTGAAGGAGAGAGCATCCGTTTTCCAGGCTAGAGGATGGTGGGTCCTTGTACAGAACTTTTCCAGGTGATGATTCATGTGAGAAGCAAAGAGATCTATGTCCGGTCTTCCCCATGTCCTTGTTATTTGTAAGAAAATGTGAGGATGCAGCATCCATTCGTGTGGATCCAAGAAATTTCTGCTCAGCTTGTCCGCCAGTACATTGTCCTTGCCTGGCACAAACTGGGATTGCAAATGTATCTTCAGACTTAGGGATTTTTCCCAGAGAATCATTGTTAGTCTGCAGAGGGGATAAGAATGGGTGCCTCCCTGCTTGTTTATAT
The DNA here is from genome assembly GCF_019279795.1 of Protopterus annectens. Lineage (NCBI taxonomy): Eukaryota > Metazoa > Chordata > Ceratodontiformes > Protopteridae > Protopterus > Protopterus annectens. The sequence goes on from NC_056725.1 coordinate 1,673,951,786, forward strand.
ACCACATAACAGTGGTGTTGTCTGTCCTTATTAGCAAATGTCCTTGTTGAAGTGATTTTTCAAAAGTCTCGATTGCATGTATCACTGCCAACATCTCTTTTTGGTTTATGTGCAGATGCCTTTCCTTTGGTGTCCATTGGCCTTGAATGCATCTGCCCTCCATGTGCGCCCCCCATCCATGGTCTGAGGCGTCTGTTGTAATTATTTGACCTGCTTGAGGTTTGTTGAAAGACATGCCTTTGTTTAACTGACTTGCTTGAGCCCACCACAAAAATTCTCTTTGCAGACATGGAATGAGTGGGATTACGTCCTCTAGGCTTTGGCTGTGTTGGGACCATAAGCTTTTTAAGTACCATTGCAGCTTTCTCATATGAAGTCTTGTCAAGGGTATCAGAAGAATGCAAGATGCCATGAACCCCAGGGCCTGCAGGATTTTCCTTGCAGTCAGCTGGGAGAGCTTTGCTAGGCCTTTGAAGTACTCTGGTAACTGCTGTTGTTTTTCCTCTGTGAGATAAGCCATCTGTGTTTTTGTGTCCAGTTTGGCTCCTAGGAAAATAATCTGTTGGGATGGCAGAAGTCTTGATTTCTGAATGTTGACTGTGTATCCCAAGGCCTGTAGTAATTGAATGACATAGTCCAAGTTTGCTATCAATGTTTGCTTGTTGTCTGCTTGTATGAGGCAGTCGTCCAGGTAGGGGTATATTTGAATCCCCTGGAGTCTGCAGTGTGCCACTACTGATGCCAGGCATTTCGTGAACACTCTGGGTGCAGTAGATAAGCCAAACGGCAATGCTGAGAATTGATAATGCTCTGTCCCTGCAAGAAATCTGAGGTATCTTCTGCAACTTTGTCTGATTGGGACATGCAGGTATGCCTCCTTGACGTCCAGAGTGACCAGCCAAGACCCCTTGCCCAGCATGGGAAGGAGTTGCTGCAACGTCAGCATTTTGAACTTTGGCACAATGAGATAAGTATTTAGAGTAGACAAGTCCAGTATAGGTCTCCATTTGTTTTCCTTTCTTGGAACAAGGAACAGTCTTGAATAAAATCCCTGCCCTTGTTCCTGTGGAGGGACCTTTTCTATTGCTTTTATACTTAACAGCTTTGAAACTTGAGTGAGTGCCTCTGCCCTTTGATGAAGTGGCAGGTTTGGCATGCCTTGTCTTAATGGTAAAGTATGGAAGTGGAATCTGTAACCTTTGTCTATTAAATCCAGAATCCAGTTGTCCTTGGTTAAGATATGCCAGTTTTTTGAGAATAAGGATAATTTTCCGCCCAAAGGTGCTTCTCTTTGAGCCTTTGTAGACGGTATGAAAGTCAAGTCATTGTGGTTGTCCTTGTGGTGCAGCTGGACTGCCTGTGCCACTTCTTTGATTTGGTGGTTGCCATTGGTGGCCCCTGTAGGAGCCTCGGTATTTCCCTCTACCTTGGGCACGCCTGTTTTTTCCCCTTTGAAACAGGTCAGTGTCTGGAAAGGACCAATTCTTTGAAGGCCAATTCCTGCTGAATCTGGGTGGCTGAACTTGAAGGAAATCCTTGACTGTCTGTACTGACTTAGCTTTTTCCTCAATGGATTTCAACACATCTTGTGCATTAGCACCAAAAAGCTTCTGTTTTTCCAAAGTACATCAAGTAACTTTACTTTAACATGGTCTGGCAGTGGCTGTTCTTTTAACCAAGCATGTCTACGTATAACAGCCCCAGTCATAGCTGCCCTACATGAAGCCTCCAATGCATCATAACCACACTGAAGAAAATGATTGCTAACCTGCTGAGTGTTATGTATTAGATCCTGCAATGCCTTTCTATCAATAGGCTCAGGAGAGGCTAGCTTTTTCTGTAAATCATCCAGTAAAAAATCCTGGTACTGAAACATATGAAAAAGACAGTTAAGTGACCTCATGGCCAGGGTGGTAGAGGTATAAACTTTTTTACCCCATCTCTCCAGGGACCTAGCTTCCCTATCCGCTGGCAGTGGATTCCTGGCAGTGGAAGTAGCCACTCCCTTGGGGCCCTGTGAAATAGTTTCTAGATCCACAGCATGGGCCTTAAAGAGATGTTTGTGGGTGTCAGGGACCCTATAATATCTGTCTGGCTTGACAGGAGCAGGAGGGAGAGAATCAGGATTAGCACTGGAGTCGGAGAAAACATCATCCAGGACATCCATAACAGGAGGGATAGCTAAAGGTCTGTGCTGGGGTAGCTTGAGGAAGGTATGTAGCCTTTTCCTGGAATCAGAGAATTCCTGACCCTGCCATTTAAAATGCTCCCTCATAGAGTGTAGAACTTCACCGAACGAAAAATCCTCTGGAGGAGAGGCAGAGGGAATTGATTCCTCAGCATCAGAGTCCTCATAGGCCTGGAAGGATTCTTCTTGGGTATCTGAATGCTCAGAATCCCCAGAGGCTTCATCTGAAGAGAGGTTGTTGGCCTGCTCAGCTCTGGGCCTTTTCTCTGCAGGCGGCTGAGAACCTCTGTCTGGATGAGGCTGAGACCCCCTGATAAGAGAAATAAGACCTGCAGCAAGAGACATGATCTGTTTATCAGAAGAAGGGGCCTGTGCAGTAGGTTTAGGATGGGCCTTGGCCTGGCTGGCGGCCTTAGCACATGCAAAGGCCTTGATGGACATGGATACAGGAGGCCTAGCTGCCCCACGTGCAGGAGTAACCTTGTCCACAGGAATGGTGTCGGGTAGATCCAGAACTTCGGTTTCCGGAGGAAAGTCAACAACCGGCACCGGTGTAGACTCCGAGACTGAAGGACGAGTTAATGCTGTGTCATCGGCCTGGAGCGGTAGAATTACTGCTTCCGAAGGGACTGAAGCACTCGCGGAGGGTTTAGGAGGAGTATCGGTGGAGGACGCGGGCCGAGGATGTCGGTCCCCGTCCTTTCGTTTTTTGAAGATTGAGAAGTCAGTTGTTCCGACGGCATGATATAAGCGAAGGATTCGCCGAAAAAGTCTTCGGCAAATTCTGCCTGGCGCCTGAGAGTGCGCTTATTAAAGCAAGCACAGGCAGCACAGGCCGAGACGTCGTGGTCTGGGCCCAGGCAAGGTAGGCAATAAGAATGGAAGTCCTTATGAGGTATTTGTTTACCACAAGACAAACAATTATTAACTTTCTCAATTTGTTCTGACATCGGCTGAGGCAAGAAAAATTGTTCCCCAACAGGTTAGCTTTTAGATGACTTCGGTACTGAAAACACAGGAGCTGACCGACCGGCACTTGCGAACTGCTTCTGCTTCGGGCACCGCGGCAAGAAAGACTGAAGAAGATGGCGTCGGCCAATGCCTTTATACTCCAGCCGTTCTGACGTCGGAGAGGAGGCGACACCAGCCGATGCCGGACCCAGACTTTGGAATCCGGCCGACCGAGGGCTGCCTGAGTCAGGACAACCCATATGTTATGACTGCAGTTGCATTCTTGAAGGACATCTTAGTGGTTTATCTGAACACCACATTTTTTATGAGGAACAAACCAAAAATAGGAAGCAATAATGTGGATGCTCTTTAAAAATTTGGACAGTTGAGAGGCATGAAAGGTAAGTGTAAATGTGATGCGCAGCATTACACTGTCTTTCTGACAGCATCTGTTCAGTGCTTTACAGCTTTGAAGCACTTTTCATGACTGTTGTTTCTTTATAAATAGTGATACATGGAGCAAATAAAGCTCCACGCACTACAAAGAATTATGACCGTACCACCAATCGTAAGCCCTTATTATGTGTTCTCAACATGGATGCTAAGAGTCACCTTGAGAGTTTCGCTCTTGAGGTGAATTTCTTAGAATACATGTCTTGAACACATAATAAGTAGGTTATGATCTGTGACCCACTCATAATCTTCTGTGTGTGACACTTGTAGCAGCTATTAATACATTCACAGCAACCATCCATTTCCAATTATATCTGAGCAGCACATAATAATAGCAGCTAATAAACCTATAAAATAAAAACTGCAATACCATGACACAGTCAGCTGCAGTAAGTCCCAAATCACATTGTTCTCCTTAAAGCTGATCCAATTAAAATTAGATGCATTCAACAGTCCCCCCAGATTAGCATCTAGCAAAATGCAAATGCTTTTCAGCAGTAACACATACTTACACAATGTTTAGACAAGTCTTTATGATGAGTTTAAACATCGTGTCCACAAAAGTTGCGAACCTTAGAAATGCAGACATCAAATATTAACTTATCTCACAGATCTCAGATAACTCACATCTATCTTAACAACTTCTGCAATAATAAAGAAGCCAGAGGCAGTTCAAACACCAAGCCAACAGCAACTCCAGCATCATATACTGTAATATTAATGAACAAAAACAACTGCACGTTTCAGTCAAGACAGACCCAACATCTTCAACATATGGCCAGCTCTACATTATTTACCAACATATTTAAAAAAAAATGAACCAAAGATGCAGCAGAACTCAATGGTCTGATAGCCATTTGTCGCTAGTTAGTGAGCACTACTATGTCAGAAGCAATTCCCAGAGCTGGGTACAAAGTCATCCTTGATGCACAACAGGTGGCCCAGCAGCCGGGTGCATTTGTTTCTCATGGAACTGATATTAATAAGACCAAGTGGAAGAGAGATATCCAGAAAACTCCTTATGTATCTTATGCTGTTACTGCATCCTATCTGAGCTCAACTAGAAGCAGAAATGGGCAGGACAGGAGAAAGCATTTTAGGGCAGTAGCTACAGCAGAAAAGGATTGACTTGATTCTGATGGCATTCAGAATGACATAGAAATCCTTAAACCTATAAAGCTTGGTGAATTTGGTAAATCTTTCTTGTTTTTTTTTTTCCTTTTAACTAAAAATCTTTATTGAATTATCACTTATTACATAGGTAATCAGACATTTTTATAAATTAAAACAAATCATTTTGACGTATTTTCAGTTGCAAACATTATACATCACATATATCCTCTATACAGTCATTGTAACTGAACATTACATAGCTCATTCAATTTATGCCTTCCCTTAAACCTCAGTCCTCCTCTAAAATACTGTGGAGTAATGTCTGAGTTCTAATCCACCTGCTCAGGATCAGTTTTCACCTGTATAATTGTCATTAATACAGCAGGTATTTGACTCCTTTGTCTTTTCTTACATGTTGTCTAGGATTTTACCCAACTACCGACTATATTTGCAACATCTCAGTGTTTTTAACCTTGCTGACATCTAGATGCTTGAATTCTGAGTTGCTGTCTGGTAACTGACAGCTTAATAAAAATACGAGAAAGTGAATGCCACATTTAAAAGTGATATGTGCACATAATGGTTTTTCACACACACACACACACACACACACACATATATATATATATATATATCAGGCACTTATAACTTGTTTACAAATTGATACATCTTTATTGAAAAATATATTAAATAGATTAGTGTTTTTGCTCTTAATAGAGCTTTATCAGATAGCCAATAGACTTTCTGAAAAAAAAGGTGAGAGAAATTAGGATCAAGCCAGACACTATATTAGTCACCATTGACGTAAAAACACTTTAAACAGTGCTTCCACATGAGTACTGCATTGAGGCAGTTAAAGAAGTCATGGACACAAGAACTTCCACCAACCTCAGAGAAATACACGCAGTAGGTGTGCTTTTGGACATATTACTTACATTACTTAAAAACAGCTACTTTCATTTTAACCAGAAATGGCACAAATTAGGATTAGCCATAGGAGCAGCAATAGCCCCAAGCCTGGCAAACATAACCTTAGCAAAGTAGGAAGAAAATACCCTCGACAGCTCTGAGTACTTTCCGTATACGAACTGTTATCACTTAACTGAAGATATTTTCAGTGCATGGAACAGCTCAGTGGACAAGCTTAAGTAGTTTGACTGCATTGAAAATTCCACAAACCTTCTACAGTTCACTAACCACTACAGCTTTGAAAAGGTAGAAGTTTTGTATCTCACCTTTTACAAAAAGAAAATCATTCCATGTTAAACAATATCCTTTTTAGAAAATACACACAGGTAAGCCTGTTGCTACATACAAAAGTATGCACCACAAAATTACAAAGAAAAATGCTGTAAAGTCACAAGGGATGATGACAGCCCATGTGTCTGGGGAAATGACACTGATCTATCACAACCTGGACCAACTGCAAACCTGATAAAAGACTTGACCCCATCACAACCCTGAAACAGAACAATAACCATACTTTACTTAACCCACCAGAAAGAGAACAAACAAATCCAATGAACTCACACCCTGTGGTCAATGGGGACCCCCTTTTCCTGGGGGGGGGGGGGGCAGGAACCACAGCAAGTTATCTTATCTTGATATTTTGTAACATGTCTGTCAAAGCAACAAGGTAAACACTAGAGAGATCAGCAGCTCACTGTGACTGATCTCAGTGCACATGCTGGATTTTAAGAGCATGTTTTAAATATTACTTTTACTCAAATTGTTAATAGAACACCTTTTGCATCAACATGCATTTTTTGGCCAATAAGAAGTATAAAACTCTTATGTCTGGATTTATTGACTGTCTGTAATCCTGAATGATTTATCAGCAAATCAAACTTTTTATGAATTACAAAGAAAACTTTATGACCAAATCAGGAAGGGCTGGGAAATCAGGGACGGTGACATGTATGCATTACTCCTCAATGTGATAAATAGAAGTGACGTACCCGTGCTGCTGTTTGATGACTGTTAAACAGCAGTCACTGATCTGGTGTGACTGCACCACTGTTGCACAATGTATTGCTATTTGCTGAAATAAGTACAAAACTAGCATTGTTATGGCTTTTGCTTGTGTGTGTGTGTGTGTGTGTGTGTGTGTGTGTGTGTATAAAAAATATCACTGATTTTTATCTGTGCACACACCCAATAATGCTAGCAACATACATTATTCTTCTGGGCATCAGTATAAAATGCAGCTGACAAGTAATTATATTTCAAAAGTTAGGCATAAAATATATCACAGAGCATTCAGACACTTGGATCTTCTATGAGTTTGGTGGCTCCCACTCTCCAGACTATATAAATGGAATCAGGGTGCTCCCTTAATCATCCTTGACTGTGATGGGGCCCCACAAAAGGTGTTGCTGGTTGTGGAAAAATGAGGAGAAAAAATTTATTAATTTCTGATTACATTCTTTGACCTTAACAGGGCTATATGACCCTGTTAGGGATAAAGCTGATAATGGCCTCTGCTCTCAAATGCATCAGTTCTAAAACCAGCCCTGCTCAAATGTGTGCATATAGAAAGCTGATGTAGGTTATGTGGGGGGGGATGGAAATTGTGTGGTTATTACTTTAATTTTTATCACAGTCAAACCTTAGAAGTGCTCACAGGAGGTCATTATAGCTTGTATTTAGGCTGAGGACAGTGTGGTCATTGTTTCTTTTACTTTTCTCAGACACCTCAGAGGTGTACAAAGAAGGTTAGTATAGCTTGTATAAGGGCAGTGTACTGTCTAGGAGAAACAAAGTAGAATACATTACTGTAATCATTATTTTATTTTATTTTACTTTCCTCCCAATCAAACATCAGGCATTTATGCAAGTGGCTAGTTTGAGGATTAGGTGTAATGTGTGAGGAGGCATAATATGTATATGTACATCAGCAGTCAGTTGAAATACATGACTGTGGCAATTTGAACTTTTGCTTTCATCCCAATCTAACACCAGAGGGATGAGTAGGCAGTGACAGTCTTTTTGAGGGGTTAGAGAGGTAACCAGTATTCCCAGATAGGACCTGTGTATTCCCACAACAAATGGCTTGTTAGTTTATTGTGAGTTACTATTTTGTCAGCCTTGAACATTAAGCCTTGGGTAGAAATTCTGTCTTCCTTGAAGGACAAAAAAAAAAAACTGAAATTCATTTCTTACCCATAGTTTTTGTTTAGCCTACAACTGGATTAAAATGCTATAAAAATGCTCTAAAATGCATCACAGAGCATCTATAACCATGTGGCTTCTTGGGCCCTGCCTTATTTGAGTTATTTCTTAAACGGTTATTACCATGCTGTTTTGGTCAGGAAAGGTGTGTATAAAGGATACAAGGAAAACTAAAACTGAACAGCAACAGTGAATTTCTTTCCTTAATCATAATTTCTGTTCAATATATCATTGGATGAAAAGGTTAAATAAAATGAAAAAAAATTTAAATGCAATTCAGAACATATAGAAAGTTATGGCTTATTGAAAAAGCTGCACAGTAAAATGTCAGAAACAGATGAAAAAAGTAATATGCATGACATTGGGAGCCCAAGATGAGGAGAAACAGAGGGGAGGACTGGAGGGTGTGTGTGTGGGGTCTATATCATATAATCAAAAACACTATTAGTCAAACGCTTATTAGTTGAACACGATGAAGTCTAAATGTCGAACAAACATTTCAGCGAAATAAAACAACCAGCCAGCCATCATCGGGGATTTGCGCTTTTCTCCACTGTAGTGTAATCTCGGAGTTGGTATATTTCGTTGGGGGGTGGGGATGCAGTCCCATACATTGGAGGGAGTGGTGGGCGTAGCCCCCCACTAGAATGGGTTTAGTTTGGTAATGTTATTGTGCAGTTTGCTGGGATGGCCAACTGGTTTTTAACCCAAGGAAAGTTTTTGCTGAAACATTTATTCAACATTTAGGGTTTTTGCTTATTAGTGTTTGACTAATAAGTATTCAACTAATAGTGTTTTCAGTTATATGATATAGACCCGTGTGTGTGTTTGTGGGGGGGGGGGGGCTGAAACATTAGGCGTAGGGTGCCATTTCACCTAAGTCCAGACCTGTACATAGAATTGTTGTAAAGTATCATTGTTACAGCTAAATGCCAGTAACTGTAAATATCCCTTTGTGAGATGGGCCAACATAGTGTTGCACACTGGCCTGTTGCAATGTAAGAGTAGTGTATCTACAGGTCAGTCTGTGCATACTAGTCCTAAAAATTTGCAGCATGAACTAAAAAGTTGCTTAGGAGGGCAGGTGCCAGTGACAGGGTGATACTTAGACTGGAAGTGCCTAGGGAACCTCCAACTTGACATTTGCTGGGGGCCCCAAAATGCTAACACTGACTCTGATCATAAAGGGTGAAATATTAAGAGATGAGTCAAAGGACATGCTTCACCCACCATGGAAGCAAATAATGTCACCTTTTCCTACACAGCACTGGGATGCAGTTGCTGTGACATTATGAGTCAGAGAAACAGCTTTTATTGTTCCATCTCAAAAAAGTGGTATTACAGCACACAGTGAGATGTCTGCAACAGCAGATCTGTTGTTTACAGGGTCAGCAACACAGCATTTTACACAGGTGAGACTATTAAAGCCCTAAAGTTAGGATTCACTAAACCCCTATCAGACATCTGACTAAAAGATCTTAATATCCAACTAGCTAGACATGCTCTAAGCTAAAGAAACTTTGAGAAATTTGTGTTCCACATAGCAGAGAAAATGGCAACCAGCCCATCTGAAGGCAACTTAGGAGTGATACTTGAGAAAAAGGAACTAGAGTGGCAGAGTCTCCTCAAAGCTTGCTGGCATCCCGGACCGAGCACAAACTCCTCCATCAAATTTGTATTTGAACTTGAAAAAAATGTACCATAATAGCTTTTGTTAAAAGTTAGATGCATTGTTCTTCACAATCCTTCATTGCATTCATAATCTATTTTAACTGGCATTATATTCACATAGGTTAATAAGACCAGTATGAAAATATTAGTTAAGTTAACATCATGGGTTTAGACGCACCTATTATTTTATAAGACTGCACTCTGAAACAGCATTTTTTTCAGCCTAATTTCCAATACATATGTCAGTATTAGAATTTCTAATAAGCATACATTTTAAAACTGTCCTCCAGCAATTTATACAAAGATTTATTAGTGGTTTGCATTACATACACTCATTGTCTAATGTTGCTAAATCTGTTGCTTTGTTTTCTTCTGGTCTTGACATCAAATTTGTCAAATATGTTTATTGTTTAGTGGAGTTAACCATATTGAATTTACTTAATGTTATTGTACTATTTTTTACTGATCTGATAAAGCCCGCCCTACCACTGAAAGTGGGCCTTGCCCAGTTGGACTTTCCTGGTCAGCAAAGACAAATAAAGAAGATAAATAAATAGGCAGCACAGTGGCACAGTAGATAGCATTGTTGCCGCACAGCAAGAGGTTCCCCGATTTGATTCTTGGCTGGGGTGCCATCTGTCCGAAGTCTGCATGTCCTCCCTGTGTTCACATGGGTTTCCTAAAAGTGCTGCGGTTTTTCCCACATTCCAAAGGCATGCAGTAGGCAAACTGGACACACTAAATTGGCCGTGAGTGAGTGTTGTAGAAGAACTACTGCAGCAGGGTGAGCCAAGTGGTGGTGTAAACCTTGCCCCTAGGTGATTGTTACTGTTGAAGTGACACCCTGATTCCATGTGCAAAAATGGGGGAATAGGTTGTAGATGGATGGAAATAGATAGGCAAAAGCATTTTTGACCCCTAAGTTTTTTGTTTTACTTAATTGTGTCAATTTTAATGATAGTTATAAATTGATGTTTTTTTTTTTTTCTTCAAGGCCAAATCATACATTTTCCTTTATATCAGCATAGTCACCCAACCAGACAGACTCTTATCTATAAGTTTTTGTAATGAACATCCCCAGGCTCAGGTTTTGGGCCCTGAGGCTATGATGATTGTCTGTCCTGAACAGCTTCACCACTTCCTATAATTTAACTCTAGCTTCATGCACTGAGATTGCCTCTTTTCAAAAAAGATTCACATGTGTGTTTACCCTCCTACCACAGGCTGAGCTTATCCAAAATTTACAACCTGCAACATCTGCACAGTTTCAATATGTGTGAATGTTGGCAGTAAACTAGTACTATAATAACAATCTAAGAATTAATGTATGCTTGCATTAGTTACAGGCATATTGCATCTTTTGTCATTTTATAGATCATATTGGAATAGGAGTTGGTTATATTTAACCTTGTTCAATTCACTACCATACAATGCTGAAAGTCATCTTAGACCAAATAGAAAGAAAGCCTTTGCATGACCCTTGTTACACTGCTTGTAACTGATACATCAGTAGATTCATTCTTTCATGGAAAGGGAGGCACATTAACCTGACATAAAGATACAAAGCATGTGTCCCCTGTCTTGGTCCTGACTAGCTGTAATTATGACTACAACAGCAAAATATTTAAGGGTTACAACTTGACTGGTTGCCATGTATTTGTTAGTACTTGTCAATTTTAAATATAGCAAACGTCATCTACTTATCACATCACAGGTAAGTTGCTGTACTAATAGATATGCATAGCCAGTGAAAATAGTTATATAAAGTGTCCTTATCAATTAGGCACTGGCTACATAGGATGGGAATACAGCATATACACTATAACCTAGTAATTACCAATAGGAAACAGTTATGCAGAATAGGGATGAAAAATTAGATCTATCCTACTTTAACTTGGCCAAGCACCCTGTGGCATACATTTATGACCCCAGCTTGAGTAAACTGACAATGAACTATGCATTAAAGCACATAAATAATGCATGTCATATAAACTGGAGTTAAGAGATGAAGCTCTGTTAAGTGTGAAAACACTCATCTATTTAATATATTTTATTTATATATAAATATTTATTTCTAAACAAGTTATAAATGCTTGATTACTTTGAAGTCTTAGCTGAGACTGACTCCAGTTTATTGTTCTTTTCTCCTGATTTTAATATGACTCAGCCAGCAAATTTGATACTCACGGAGTACCAGTTTTCCCTGTGGTTTAAATGTTTTTCCTTAAGTGTAGGAGATGTCTTACCCCCTAAGACTGGAAAACTATTGCACCTCACTACAAAGATCTGTTTATATATATACATATACATACATACACACACACCCACACACACAGGTCCACTATGTAATTTCGAAAAGTCATAATCTTTAACATCAGAATCCCGACGATAAAACTAAAACAAAAAAAGTTAGACATCACATTGCTGCACCCCACACCCCCTGCTACTTAACTATACCAATGCAAGATTGCACCTCAATAAAGAGAATGGTAAAGTTACCGTTCCGCACTGTTGGGTGATCTCAATTGTTTACCTTTAAGATTTCAAAATTTTGAACATCCGGATGTCAGGATTCTGATATTCAGGATTTTGAGATTTCGAAATTAAGAAGTTGACCCATACACACACACACACACACACACACACACACACACACACACACACACACACACAGACAACCTGATTCCCAAACCAAAAATGAATGCACGGAACAATGAATATGCCCTCCACCAGAAAGAATCCAGCACTCAAAATATAGTAGATGCAAAAAAAAAAATCTCCTTTTAGTCAGAGAAAATGATCCAAATACAATGGCTTCAGTATTTGGATCATTTGGATCGTTTTCCCTTATTAAAAGGAGATTTTGTTGCATCTGCTATGTTTTAGTGCTGGATTTTTTTCTGGTGTAAGACAGATATATATATATATATATATATATATATATATATATATATATATATATATATATATATATATACATACATATATATATATATACACACACACACACACACACACACACACACACACTTGTGTCTGTGTGTATGTCCTGATGACTCAGAAGCATCACACTTGTGATCATGGCTAAGCCAGCACTATTTGCATTGTCAGCTTGACAAACTTCAGTGTGTATTACTTAGGTATGTGACCAGGCCATTGTACATAATGAGCAGCTCTTTGTCACGGCTGCAGTACAGACCCATGGCCAGATCATGTTAGAGTACCTCATGGACAGATTAAAGTATGTGCATCTGAGGTAAACAGTGAATGTGTACGAGCACTTCTGGTAGTTCTAGTGAGTCCACATGTATAAATAGGAAAACTATACTGACAATGTGTTGATGCAATTTGCAGCAAATATAATATGCAGATAAATATTCCATGAAAGAGAAAATGTCAGGCGAGGCTAAAGGTACAGTGTAGAGATTTCACTACAGCAACAGAAACCACAGTAATGGACAGAAGAGTGCAAAGGGAGCTGCCAACCAAAGCAGTGTGGCAAAGTACAAGACAAAGTGGGATGACAATACATGAATGTAGAATAATGTGGATACAGTAAACAAAAATATGATGTATTGTCCGGCACCAGTCATGAAAACATCAGAGTGTGATCAATGGGCCTGTACTGTAATGCCAATGTAATTAAAAAGGAAAATATGATACCCTGTGTGGACTTGAGCCATTGATTCATGCCACTTGGCAGTATATCCTCATTTCCTTAACAAGATGAGTCACCAAAGCACTCAGACAAAAAGGTGTCATAAAGCACACATTTCAGAAGAATGTAACACATTTGCAGACTGCAAACTGAATATTATAAAATATCATACAACCTTTGGGGGGATTAGAACCCTCCATCTACTGCAGTGATACTATGCAAATCACTTCATAAACTAAGCCATAGAAACAGTTAAATGAAAGGCATTAATTTTACCATATTTCAGATATGCGTGGAGGTGTATGGCAGCACTTAGCTCACTTGTGTGAACAAGGGCAAGATCTGCACTGCATGACATGGATTGGACTTCATTTTTGCTATAGAACCAGAAGTTTCATTTCTTGATGGTTATATGTGTGAATTTACTTTGTGCTCTGTGGCCTGTTGTGCAACATATGAGCACAGAAAGATGATTTTGTATTTATAAGCCCTTTGTGGGCATGTGTATGGAGTCTTTATTTTTTGACCATATTAAAGGTTGGAAATGAGACAATAGGACAGAGGTAATAAGAAGAAACAAGCAGTGGGTAGAACACAATGTGAGCATATAAGGTATGTGCAGTATGGAAGTGGTATATGATGAACACAATGTGAGCATATAAGGTATGTGCAGTATGGAAGTGGTATATGATGAACACAAGGTGAGCATACAAGGTATGTGCAGTATGGAAGTGGTATATGATGAACACAAGGTGAGCATATAAGGTATGTGCAGTATAGAAGTGGTAAATGATGAACACAAGGTGAGCATATAAGGTATGTGCAGTATGGAAGTGGTATAGG